>NW_007249869.1:554398-559707 GCF_000164805.1 Carlito syrichta | reverse complement strand
AGCCTCGACCTGCTGGGCTCCCGCGATCCTTCTGCCTCAGCCTTCCGAGTAGCCAGAATTACAGGCGCATGCTACCACGCCCGGCTAATTTTTTTATTTATTGTAGCGATGAGGTCTTGCCTGGGTCTCGAACCCACAGGCTCAGGCAATCCACTCACCTCGGCCTCCCAAAGGCACGGGATTACAGGCTGAGCCACCCAGCCCGGCTCATCACAGTCTTTCAATTAACACTTAGCAGCACCTGAACTTCAGATTGCCAGAGTAAATCACATTCTCTTCATTATGGTGTAACACCCTGTTTTATTTCAAATCCATTTCCAATGAGAGCTTTCAAACAGTTTGAATCCTATAGCACCCCTTTTTCTTTTCTGCACATATCTTTTCACTGCATTTTTAGTATTTAAAATAAAACCTTGTAAAATTATTTGTGAGATTTCCCATGCCACAGGTTCTAATAATCTATTCAGGTAAGAAATGCATAAAAAAAAACATCCACCCGTGTGCTGATTTGAAAGCACTAATTGTGGTCATGGTTTTATGAAGAATGTTATCTATTTCCATCCTGTACAAATTTAGGAAAAACTGTGGTTTCCTGTTCCAGGGTGTTGTCCAAAAATGACTCCACAGAAGTCTGTAAAAATAATCTTTGACGTTTTGTTTCAAGAGGAATACTTGGAGTGTTTCCCACTGAGAAAGGAAATGGGCTTGTCCCAACTGCAAAAGGCCCAGTGGACTCCAAAGACTGCAGGAACAAACACAATTTTGGTTTGAACAATGTTTAATGAAATTACTATTTCATAAGCACTCTGGGAAGTAACATTTGCTGTGATATCAAAGACGCTTCAATTTGCTTTCTAGTTGGGTGACCTGTTATGACACTTCCATAAGCCACAGTTTCCTCATATAAATTAACTGAATCACCTGCCTCTTTATAAGGTTTATTATAAGGATTAAAATAAATGCATTGTGCTTAGCAGAGTAAATGACACATAGTAAAAGCACAATAAAGGTACTGTACACATATATACATATGTATGTTTGTTGTTAATGAAATAAAGCATTCAATTAAATACAACACAACTCAAAATACGGTATGCTGAGTAATTTAGAGAAGAGCAATTCTTTCTGTTACATACTTATTACAGGAATGAATTTGGTTTCAAAACATTTAATGAATAAAAAGCCTGAAATAATTCTAATATGAAAAGCAAAACCACAATTTCAAGATCCAATGAGTTACGATGAAAGGCATAGTAAGACACTCTGAAGTATAATCCCACCTTAAAGGAACATCCTTAGCTTGAAAAGATACAAAAAAAATTTTTTTTAATTTTTTCCTCCAGCATTTCCCTTTAGTTATGACTCACTGAAAGTGAAGTTTGCCAACAGAGGAATTTCAGGGCCAAAAGGAGCCTCTAGGAGGTCAGGCACACACACTGCTTTCACTTGACCAAGAACCATACAGAGCCTGCCTTGGGCAAAGCCTGCAGAAAGGCTGGTGACTTCAGCCTTACCAAGGGTCACAGGAACCACGGGCCAGAATGGGTGGGGGAGCTCCGCAGGGAGGTTCTCACCTCCACTCCAAGCCTAGGAGGCTTTTGACTGCCAGCCTTGTGTCAAGAGCCGCTCCAGGACATGCACACTTCAGCCAAAGGAAAGAGTGTACAGGAGTTTCATAACATGTCCTCGGCCGCAGCTTGAAACTAGGAAACTAGGAAGGGCTCGGCAAGCATGAACTAGAGTCACAAACCCTTCATCTATCTATTTACAGATAGCGGCAGGGGATGAGGAGTCTTTGCAAACACTTTTATACAGTCTGAAGAGGAAGACAAGGGGAAAAGCAGAGCTGGATACAAAGGGAAGCTCTATATATAGAGTGCAGTTATGTAAGAGCCTAACTGTGGAAGCAGATCAGAAATGCAGCCCTCACAGGAGAGAAGGCCATCTTAGTGGCTGTCCTCACTTCTTCCAAAACAGGAAGCCCCAGCGAATATCTGGACATGTTGACCAGTCCAGTTTGAAGGTAGTGATTTTTAAAAATCATTTGTACATTTTGCTTTGGAATTTAGGACAAAGAACGTACTTCATACAACTCATTCAAACCTTTTCTATTATTTAGTTTGAGCTTTGAAGATATGAGCAGCCTGGAATCCCCAAGAAGAGTGATGTCCACTGGAACTGTCTGCACTGATGGGCCTGCTGAGTACCTTCACTGTCCAAGAGGGTAGCCACATGTGGTTACTGAGCCCTTAAAATACAGACAGTGAGAATGAGTACAGAAGTGTGCGAGGAGTGCCGTAACAAAATACTATAAGCCATGTGGCCAAAACAACCGATACTTGTCTCAGAATTCTGGAGGCCAGAAGTCCGAGATCCAGATGTCAGCTGGGTTGGGTCCTTCTGAGACCTGTAAGGGAGGGATCTGTTTCATACCTCTCTTTTGGGATTGTGCTTTTTATTTGGGTTTCTGTTTGTTTATTGTTGGTATACAGGAATGCGACTGACTTTTTGCACATTTATCTTATACCCAGAGACTTTGCCAAAGTCCTTTATCAGTGCAAGGAGCTTTTTGCCAGATTCTCTTGGGTTTTTGAGGTATAGAATCATGTCATCTGCAAAGAAGGATAACTTAACTTCCTCTTTTCCTATTCGGATACCCCTGATTTCCTTCTCTTGTCTGATTGCTCTAGCTAGAACTTCCAATACTATGTTGAACAGGAGGGGTGAGAGGGGGCATCCTTGTCTTGTTCCGGTTTTCAGGGAAAATGGCTCCAGTTTCTATTTGTTTAGAAGTATGTTGTCATGCCTCTCTTTTCTGGTGGATTGTTAGCAATCTTTGGCATCCATTCGCTGGTAAATGCATCATCTTTTTTGTTTTGTTTTGTTTTTCCCTCCCTTCCCGCCCTCCCACCCATAGATGCATCATCTGATCCCTGGTTTTAAGTTCATGTGACATCCTCTCTGTGCATGTGCGCACACATGTGTGTGCATGCACTTGCATGTGTGTGCCCATCCAAACTCCCCCTTTTTATAAGGACACCAGTCGTTCTGAATTAGAGGTCCATCCTGCTCCAGGGTGATACCCTCTTAACTCATTATATCTGCAATGAACCTATTTCCAAAAAAGGTCACTTTCTTAGTTACATAAAGATGAAGAAAGAGCGGCATAATTCAACCCCAAATACTAAAGAACTGAATTTAATTTTATTTCATTCTAATTTGAATTTGACTAGACACCGTGGCTCATGGCTACTATACCTATAGCACAGTCCCAAAATATGTTCTCTCTCTCACTGAGCTCATTCAACAAGAGTTTTCTGTGTTCTAGGCACTGTGGCAAGTTAGCACCAGTTACCCAAGGGGGAAGTCCAAGTTCAGAGAGGGTAGGTATGTGTACTTTATTCAAGGTCAGAGAGCCTCTAACTGACAGAGTCAGAGTCAGAATGTAAATCCAGAGAGGAGTTTTTTTTAACTCAAGAGCCTGTGCCTTGAACTGCACCTGCAGTTGTTTCCTTTACAATTTAACTTTAATAATTGCCCTGGGACATGCAACAGACACATAGATGACTACATTTCTAGTTGCTTCTTATAGTAAGACAATTCATCAGTCAGATATTAATTGCTATTGTACGGATTAATTATCTGCCATTGTAGCTTTGAGTCTTAACTATGTAACAATAATTATCGCTTTAAAATTATAGGTATAAATAATAAAATATAGCAGTTCAAATTTTTAGAGCATTTATCAGGGTTAGATACTGAAATGAGTGCTTTATACAGATCTTGTTCAATTCTCACAATAATTACTCCTAGTATCCCTATTTAATGGATGAGCAAACTGAGGCTTTCAATGGTTAAGCAATTTGTTCCATGTCACAGGGCAAACGAACAGTCAATCTGGAACCCAAACTCACATATGCTGGGATTCCAAAACTCTCTCTCTGAACCTTTCTGACATTTGACTTTGTACAACTTATTAATACATGTGCTTACATACCAATGAAAATAATGGAAAATACATGATATGATATCAAGTATTTCACAGCCTCTGAAGAGATTCACCTTGCACCTCATGTAACACAGAAAACAAAAACACTTTCTTTTTTCATATTCCACAATATGCATTTTTGCACAGAATATGCTCCTTGAAGACATTTCTGGTGAGACAGGTTTAGCTCAAGTAATGGCTGTGCTTGAGAGTTTAAGGATGAAGTATGCGATTTTTAAAACAGCATCATGGGTTTTCAAAGGGAAAATTGAAATGTTATTTCAAGTCCCAGGATAATAAGATCAATAGACAACTTCCCAGTGGAGACATTTGCCTTTGACTGCCTAAAGCAACAGTCTCTGCTGTTTGCCTCAAGAGGCTACCCCACGGTTTTAATCGTCCTCACTGTTAGGTTATTTGTCCTCATCTATAGCCAAAAATTCTTTCTGTTAAATTTCAACATGGTAACCACAAGCTGCTCTTCCAAATAATCACCCTCCCTCAGTCTTTTGCACCCACTAAAAATCCTTGACAGGATAACAGTTCACTCACCGAGCCACTCCAGTTGTCTGGCAGGTGCCTTTTAAATCACTAACACTTTGAAAGCACAAAGAAGACTATGAAACAACCTACACCCACAAAATGCTTAAAACAGGCTGCTGAACAAAGTGTGGAAAACCTAAAAAGAAACAAAACAGAATGGCAAAATGAATGAATTAATGCTCTCTTTATTCACAAACAATCATGTAAGAAATGAATATTTAGCACCTATGTGCTAAGCACTTCTTGCCTTAGTTTATGAAATCAGAACTATTGCAATTATTTGATGTAGGTATACCTAAACTATCCAACCACTTAATATCCTTTTAAAAAATAATAAAATAGTTCTAGAAAATTTGGCAAATATACCTAACCCTGAATTGTACCCATGTTCATTTTTTTTTTTTTTTTTTTTGAGTTGGAGTCTCACTCTGTCACCCAGACTGGAGTGCAATGGCATGCTCCCAGCTACCGCAGCCTTGACCTGCTGGGCTCCAGCAATCCTTCCGCCTCGGCCTTCTAGTACCCACATCTTTAAAATAAAAAAATTAAAAGTTAGAAAAAAAAGAAAATTTGGCAAATAAAATACTGATGTTCAGTTTAATTTGAACTTCAAATAAATGACACGCCATTTTTAGGGTAATATTGACTAGGACATACTTATCTTAAAAATTATGTGTCAAGCCGGGCTCGGTGGCTCAGCCTGTGATCCCGTGCCTTTGGGAGGCTGAGGTGAGTGAATTGCCTGAGCCCGCGGGTTCAAGACCCGCCTGGGCAGCGA
>NW_007249869.1:536688-554378 GCF_000164805.1 Carlito syrichta | reverse complement strand
GTGGTAGCGCGCGCCTGTAATTCCGGCTACTTGGAAGGCTGAGGTGGAAGGATTGCCAGAGCCCGGCAGGTCGAGGCTGAGGTGGCCAGGAGCGGCCACTGCACTCCAGTCTGGGCGACAGAGTGAGACTCCAACTTAAAAAAATAAATAAATAAATAAAAATAAAAATAAAAAAAATAATAAAAATTATGTGTCATTTATCTCAAGTTCAAATTTAACTAGGCATCTTGCTTGGTTTTTTGTTTTGTTTTCTTTGAGTTGGAGTCTCACTCTGTCGCCCAGACTGGAGTGCAGTGGCCGCTCCCGGCCACTGCAACCTCGACCTTCTGGGCTCCGGCGATCCTTCTACCTCAGCCTTCCAAGTAGCCGGAATTACAGGCATGCGCTACCACGCCCGGCTGATTTTTGATTTATTGTAGAGATGAAATCTCGCCAAGTTGCCCTGGCAGGTGTCGAACCCACGGGCTCAGGCAATCCACTCACCTCAGCCTCCCAAAGCGTGGGATTACAGGCTGAGCCACCGAGCCTGGCTGCATCTTGCATTTTATTTAGCAAGCCTAACATATCATTTGACAAGTAACATCAACCTGCAAAACAAATTTGAAGTACTTGAGGAGCTTGAGGAACTAATAACTTCAGGTACATTATTACCCATGAAATCCTGATGGTTAAAAATGGAGCAAGAAAACCTGGGTCACCACACAATTCCATGACAATCATTATGGATGGCACCCCCAGGGTTGTGTAACATGTAACACAGCAACCCTGATAAGAGAAAAAAAAAAAAAAAGGAAGATTTAAAATTTTCTTTATGGAATTGCAATTTCTAATTGTATTTAATAAACAGTTACAAGAACCAATGCAGTGCTGAACAGGGCAAGAGATAAATAAGCCCGTCTTTGAATATGCTATCACACCTTACACCACATTTAGTCCAAAAACATCAAAGTTAGCAATCTGCCCTTCCAAAAATCTCTTAATTCTATGTGCATCCATCATTCAACAGCAGTAAAATCTCTTACTGTTTCTAGAGGAAATGTCACACTTCCGTGCATGCTACATGGTAAAAACATTTACAGGATCTCTCACCAGCCTGATGACCAGTAATCCTTAGCTCAAGTCTTCAATCTGGATCTAAATAAGTTACCAGAAATGTCCCCAAGGGAAGACAGTCCAGACCTACCTTCACTACATGTGTCCCCTGTATTCCAGGGCTACAGAGGAAAGATTCTGAAGACTCATATTAAATCAATGCAACTTACATTTTATATATGAGGGCACTTATTTAAATTATGCAGTAGTAGAGACTTCTACTGCTACAACAAAACTTGTTTCCTTTTCTTTTAGATGATACAGATGTGAATTTCTCAAACTCCCTCAGTGCAATTTAGGTGTAGACCAAAAAAAAGTCAGTGGAATGTGGCAGAGTGATATGCAGTACTTCTAAGCCTGGTCCATAAAATTTCCCAAGCTAGACGGGGCTGGCAGAGCTACGAGACAGAAGAAGCCTGGGTCCCTGAATGACAGCCTAGAGGGGTGCCTACTGACTAACTATACCTACATTCTTAACTTTGCATGAGTTAAAAACAAGTTTTTATTCTTTTGAACGCCTGAGTTTTGAGAGCTTGTTACAGCCATCATCATTATAATATGTGCTCAAGCCACTGCAAATCAAATGGAAATCAAAATTATATTTCATGAATTGTCTGGCATCTCCCTTACATCTCTGTCACTCTAGCCTGATTTATCATTTCCCACATAAAAAAAATAGTCTCTTATCCTGCAGTTTCATATTGATTCATTTTGCAAAGAAAATCCTGTTTTGCTCCACATCAATGTTCATAAGCCACATTATCACCGATATATGGAAATGGCTAAGTTAAGTTCATGGTTAGGTTTATCTGAAGCAACAACCACCAGGAAAAATTTGGGGAAAAAAAATCAAAGATTTGTATTATAAGTGAAAGCATACTCTAAAGTTAGCATTTAAGACAGTGTGGTACTACCAAAAAATACACATATTTGAATACATATATATGTGTGTACACACATACACACACACACACACAGCCTAGAAATAGCCCCAGGTACAGATGGAAAATAAGAAAGATATAAATGAACACAATATAAGATAGTACCCACTCTCAAGAAGTATTTTAAGACAATTCACAATAAAGAAGATTAACTGAAAAGTTTTATGAAGTAGAAGCTAAAATGATGACCAGGCTTGTAATGTCAGGTATTTTCATAACTGGCAGTTCCCAGATTCTATAGTCTTTCCCAAACCTAAGAAGTATATTCCTGGGGTAATTTTTCTCTCTTTTTTATTACCATAACAAAAATATTTAGTTTATCAGCAGTGTTCCATTGACTAGAAAATATTTTGTTCATTAGAACTCTGAAATCTTAGCTGAAAACTAACAGAGCTAAAGTGAAACACATTATTAGTTAATGCCAATACCTGCTACCTGAGGTATTCAAAGCAGAAAATCTCTTAAAAATTGGATGTTTCTTTTTTTAAAAAAAGTTAACAATTCCATGCACTTAAAATGCTGCAAAACTCAGGTGATGTAAAATAACTTTGTAGTTTATGTTCATGTTATCAGTAGCTTGGGAAATTCATATTTTACAGCTCTTGAAAGGAATATCTTTCCAAACTCCTTTCAGGCATAACTTCAAAGAACAGGTAGAAGCTCTAAGTGCTTGCCATTTTCATTTTAAATCAACTTAATGTATAGTTTAGATCAAATAAAATTCATTCATTTTAGGTATAAAATTTGGATACTGCCGGGCTCGGTGGCTCAGCCTGTAATCCCACGCCTTTGGGAGGCTGAGGTGAGTGGATCACCTGAGCCCGCAGGTTCGAGACCCGCCTGGGCAGTGAGATCTCATCTCTACAATAAATCAAAAAATCAGCCAGGCGTGGTATCGCATGTCTGTAATTCCAGCTACTTGGAAGACTGAGGCAGAAGGATCGCCGGAGCCCAGCAGGACGAGGCTGTGGTGGCCGGCACTACAGTCTGGGTGACAGAGTGAGACTCCAACTCAAAACAAAAAACAAAAAAAGGATATTTAATGAAATAATGCAATCATACAATCAGCACCAAAATCAAGATCTAGAACATTTCCATCAGTCCACTATGTTTTGCATGCCATGAAATTGTAGTCAGTTTCTTCCTCACGTTATCCTGGTGCCTAGAGACTACCTACCTGATTTTATAATCATAGTTTTATCTTGTATTTATCTTGTTTTATCTTGTATCTTGAGTTTGGTATAAATGGCATCATATAGTAAATACATCATCTTTTATATCTGGCTTCTTTCCCTCAACATGTTTTTGAGATTCATCCATGTTGTTGTGTATATCTGCAATAGGCTCCTTTCTAGTGAGGGTTTGGATTGCCCTGCATGGATATATCACAAATTGTTTATCTGCTCACCAGTCAATGGACATCTGGGTTGCTTCTAGTTTTTGCCAACTGTGAACACTCACATACAAGTCGTTTGTGGACTTCATGGTTTTGATTACTTCAGCTTTCATATCAGACAGTGTAAGCCCTCCAACTCTGTACTTCAAATTTGTTTTGGTTTGTATAGGCTGTGTCTCAGACAGAGTAGCTTCTTAGGGAGATCACTTAAGTCAGTATCACACTGAAGCAGTGAGGAAGACAGTGAGTATGAGAAGGGCTGCACATTCATCCCACACTGACCTCTCTTCACCGTGGGTACTCAAATGAGAGGCCCAGACCTTGTCCTGACATATCCCCTTGTTGTCCTTTACTTACACACGTCTGCACTCAAGAAAATTTACTATTCCACAGTAGTATTCTCTTTTTCTCTTCCTTTGAGTTTATCTAGATTGGTAAATTGTCAGTGGATGGAAGCACATGATTGTTCTTTTGTGGTGCGATTCCTAAGCATGAAAACATTTCTCAAGAGCAGGAGGGTAAAGTGGATGGGGGAGGGGACAAGGACTAAGTTTAATCACATCTTGCTTGACCTGACAATGAAAAGGATCCAATAAAGAGGTTTAAAAAGAGTCCACCTTGTACCTCCAGTTAGTTCAACGCCCCATTAGTCTTGGTAATGACTTTATACCTACAGGACAAGGATATTTTTTTCTCTTTCTTGTAAAAGAAAGAAAAAACCTCACAAAACTAAACTTCTTGTAAAGAGAGCAATAGGCTGTTAAATTTCTGCATCTAGAAAGGGTGCAGGAAGTCTTCACTTTAGCTCATATCCTACCTTTCTTGCTTGCTTTCTTTTGTTTTGAATTGGAGTCTCACTCTGGGCTCCTGCGATCCTTCCAAGTAGCCTGAACTACAGGCGCACGCTACCACGCCCAGCTAATTTTTGATTTATTGTAGAAATGGGGTCTTGCCAAGTTGCCCGGGAGGGTCTCGAACCCATGGGCTCAGGCAATCCTCTCGCTTCAGCCTCTCAAAGTGCTGGGATTAGAGGCTGAGCCATCGAGCCCAGTCTCATATCCTTTCACAATCATCTGACTTGGAAGACCAAATAAAAAGGTTTCTCCTCCATTCACGATAATATGACCATGTCATATATGTATATATAATACCTATTTAACATTTTTGTTTAAAATTTTTATAATAGTTACAATATACAAGTTGATACTTTTTATTGTTCCTATTTCTTGGACTTGGCAAAATAATCAATGGATGGAAAAGGTATTATTTAGATAGATACAAGTATCTATCTGAGATTATCTGTATATTTACTTTCAAATAGTCCATGTCGACACCACCTCTCCCTCCCACAATGTAAACTGCAAAAGGCAAAGAAAAATTCCTCTGTCCCAGGCATCCACACACACAATGCCCCGTCACTGAATGACTCTTTGATAAATGAAAGAATATTTATTCCTAGAGCTCAAATTGCCATGAACAAAGCAAGAAATAGTTACACAATTCACACTCTGACATAAGTTGTGATAAAATCCAAATCATCCTCATTATACACTTATTACTGCTTATTCAATCACTTAAGAGATGAAAGCTTAATTTTTTTTTTTTTTTGGCCTAGAACAATAAGACGTATTTGCCCAAATCATAATTCAACATGTAGAACATTCACTTCTTGGATTATATGGGTTTAAAACCCTCAATACTTTAAATTTTAAAGATTTAGTAACTGAAGAATACAAATATAAATGAGTCCTGGATATTTAGACAGAGAATTAACAAAGAAAGTTCTTTTTTTTTTTCTTTTTTTTTGAGTTGGAGTCTCACTCTGTCACCCAGACTGGAGTGCAGTGGCCGCTCCCGGCCACTGCAGCCTCGACCTGCTGGGCTTCGGCGATCCTTCCACCTCAGCCTTCCAAGTAGCTGGAATTACAGGCATGTGCTACCACGCCCGGCTGATTTTTTGATTTATTGTAGACATGAGGTCTCGCTGCCCAGGCGGGTCTCGAACCCGCGGGCTCAGGCAATCCACTCACCTCAGCCTCCCAAAGGCGCGGGATTACAGGCTGAGCCACCGAGCCCGGCCAAAGAAAGTTCTTAAGACAGTTAACTATAGTTAGTAAAAATTCAAAAGTAACCTAAATGATTAAAGCTAAATCATACCAATTTAAGTCATAATCATATAAAGTAATGTGAATTAGACCCCATTACAACTGCCCAGATCTTAATACTACTTGGAAATGTTTATGATATAATATCGAGGGAAAAATGCAGACACACATCTAAATATATATATGCATATAAACTATAAGTGTATACATAAATATATGTGTGCTATATCCCCTAAATTCTAAGATTCCATGAATTCTGAAATACACAGTCATTTTAATAGCAGCTTTTTTGGAGGAAAAAGAAATAGTACCACATAAAATACACACAATTCTGAGATGCATTAGGATTACAAAATAAACCAAATGTTTGAGGAGTATGAGTTTTATAATGACAAAAAATGCCATGTAGATGGGGGTAAATGGCTGAGAGTTGACAAGGTGAAGGTGAGGAAATAGTACAGAAAGAAAATTCGAGAGCACACCTCATCAACAAGTGTAACTGCATAATGAACATTTGTACACCTAACCCTGAATTGTAACCCACATCTTTAAAATTAAAAAGAAAAGAAAATTCACAAAATATCAAAAGTGGTTCTCTTTCCCTAATGTAATTAATCATTATTTTTATTTCCCTAAGCATGTCTTTATTTTCCAAATTCTCTACATTAAGCATATGCAGCCTATATAACCTTAAAATAAAGTTCATTAAAAAAAAAAAAATACAACTATGTCAAGTTTGACTTAAAATGGGTTTAAAATGGGTTAAAAGGCTATGGCTCTTAAAGCTGGTCCTTCCTAGGAATTCCAGCCCTTTGTAAGCTGAAGAATATTTAAGGTTTTACTTTAGTTTGTTTTTGCAATTATCCTCCAAGCTGGTCTAGGGCTTTTAATGAGTAGTTGGGATACATTTCTAAAGAAACAGAACAATACCATAGAACATTCTCTTGTGTCTACTGCTCTCTGTATATCTAAAATAATATTCATTCTACAGAAGCCGAACTCGGATCTACCTAACAGTAAATATTTTTCAGGTGTAAACAACTCAAGAGCTATTTAAATATTTTAACACTTTAAATAACTTTTCCTGATGCCAATAAAAGTAATTTTCTGTGAAAGTTCTTTTCTCAGTGGTGTTTCTTGCTTTAAAGTCCATAAATGAAAGGCTACCTATTACCTTAAAGGATATATATCCTGTTGGCTTTAGCTTTGCTTACAACATTAAAAATTTTCTGATAGTAACATATAAATCAGAAACAGCATACTCCCCTCAATTCTTATTGAATTCATAAAGCTTTGGTTTTGCAGACACGTTAATTAATATGTGCTAACTTCACACTATTGTTCACTTAAAGACTAGCCCATTAAGCATGAAAAGCTTAGATTTTATATAGCTCCTTTTAAAATGCAAACTCTTCGAATTCTGGAAACAAAGACACTAATAACATGCTATCAATTTTATTTACAGAAACACAAGACAAGAACTAATTCCAAATGACAGTTTTAGCAGGAGAAAGCAAATGAAGGAAAAAAAAAAAAGCTCAGCTACAGTGGTTAAGAATACCCAATTTCTCACTTTTTGACCAGTCATTTGATATAAAATATTACAGTGTTATTGAAATAAAACTTTGTCAACTATTTTTCAAAAGCTTGTCTAACTTGGTATTTGGTTCAAAGAGCCACACATTTAAGGTATTACTTATTTAGAGATCATCTTTAATTAAGGGAATCACATTATTAAAGTACGAGGTAGAGTTTTAAAGAAAAGATCTGATTTTAATCACAATGCAATTCAGACTATCACATTGGAGGCACTCAGTTCATTCATTTTAAGCCAAACATGATAGATACAGTTAAACTTACTGAGTCATGCACATCAAAAACTCGAAGGTATGCTGAAGAACGTTAAATCTTATTATGAAATTAAATCCAGAAAGGATTTTTCAAAGGAAAAAGTAAATATATATACCTTGTGGTCTTGGTGGCTTGAATTTACAGTAAGACCCAACTCCTAGGATTATTTAATACAAAAAAGAATTCTTCAATTGATCTCAAGTAGGTGACGCAGTAGTATAATCTTCCAGATTTAACTGCTTCTTTCATATAAGTTCATGACAATAATTCAGGTGTCTTTGCCCTTTGCCCTGGAAACCTGGCCTCTTGGCCCGGTTGCCTCCCAGTCACCATAGCTGAAATCCCAGGCCAGCTGTTCAATGTCCCTGGTGTTATGAACCGAATTGTGTCTCCTCCAACATTCATGTGCCGAAAGCCTAACATGACTGAATTTGGAGATAGGGCTTTTAAAGAGGTAAATGAAGTTAAATTCAAATGCAAGCATAAGGGTGGAACTACTCCAATAGAACTGATGTCCCCAAAAGAGGAAGATGGAAAGTAAGGCCACATGAGGGACAAGGTGAGAAGGTGGTCATCCGCAAGCCAAGAAGAAAGGCCTCTGGAGAAACCAAAGCTACAACCACTTTGATATTGCACTTCCAGACTCCTGAACTGTGAGAAAATAAAATTCTGTTTCTTAGGTCCCCTGTTTGGGGGCATTTTGTTATACCTGCCCCGGTAGACTAATACATTGGCTTCCATGTCTTCACCTGTTTTTGATGATCCCTCAAAACTGATCAATGAAGCTACCGTCAGGCTGAAAATATGGTCCAAGTGTACACCTTTACAGTCATTTCTCATCTCTTTCCTTCACCGCAAACACAAAAATTCAATACTAAATCCATACTATTGTTCAATCAGCTTGCTACTCACCCACCCTTGTCTATGACTTACTTTTTGGGCTACACTTCTGTATTCTACCTCCAACCGTCTAGTACTGCTTGTATCTCAAGTATACAGCAATAATGGACAAACAGAGTCCTGATTTCACGTCAAAGTCCATGTTGTCCTACACCATCACACATTTCAGAAGGTATTACTAGGTAACTTTCAAAAGGTCAAGGTTTGGCCAGGAGTGGTGGTTCACACCTGTAATCCCAGCACTTTGGGAAACCGATGCAGGAGAATTGCTTAAGACCAGGAGATTGAGGCCAGCCTGGGCAACATAGCAAGACTTCATCTCTACAAAAAAATTTTTTTTAAAATTAGTCAGGCATGGTGGCATATACCTGTAGTCCCAGCTACTGGGAAGGCTGAGGTGGGAGGATCCCTTAAGCCTAGGAAGTAGAGGCTGCAGTGAGCCAGGATTGTGCCACTGCACTCCAGTTTGAGCGACAGAGTGAGACCTCAACTTAAAATAATTAAATTTTTTAAAAAGGTCAAGGTCTAAAGGCCAAAAGAACTGGATTCAAACTGAACTTCAATTTACAAACTGTCATCTCCAGCAAGTAATTAAAATTTACTGCACCTCTATTCCCTCAACTATAAAATGATGGCAACAGAGATCTGATGCCTTTAATGTCGAGCCTTGAGGTCAATAATGTCTGAGAGGCATTAAGCAAGGTGTCTAGAAGGTAGTAAGAGCATGGCAAACAGTAGTGGCTATAACTTACCATTAAAATCCTTAAAGAAAGTTGGCCTAGAGAGATGAAAGGCTACTGGCTTGTTCTAGAATCGAGCCTACGATTCTTGTACACCAACACCAGGCCCCAAAATGTAATAATCTCACACTGCATTCACTTCAACCATTCCAAGCACTTGCTATGTACTACTACACAATCAGAAAACGAGGTGGAAGGTAAGGAATAATTGTATCAGAAAGGTCAGAGGGTAATGGATGGAACAGACAAGAGGTATATACTATTATAAGGGCATAAACAAAGAACAATGATTTGTTCTTTGGAAAGAAGAGAAGAGCCTTGGAAGCTAAAGGCTCACCAGCGTTCCCACACACGACTTTAAGAACAAGGATCAGGCTGGGCTCAGTGGCTCAGCCTGTGATCCCAGTTCTTTGGGAGGCTAAGGCTAGTGAATTGCCTGAGCCCGCAGGTTCAAGACTAGCCTGGGCAATTTGGCGAACCTCGTCTCTACAATAAAAATCAAAAATTAGCCGGGTTTGGTAGCACGTGCTTGTAGTTTTGGCTACTTGGAAAGCCGAGGCAGAAGGATCGCCGGAACCCAGCAAATCGATGCTGGGGTGGCCGTGAGCGTGCCACCGCACTCCAGCCTAGGCGACAGAGTGAGACTCCAACTCAAAAAAAAAAAGAACAAGGATCAGGATCAATGTCTAAAAACACCCAAGGTATACAAATCAACAGTGGGTCCCAGGTCTGTGAATTTTTAACACATGCTCAAAGTAATCCTGATGGAAAGGCAGAGTTGAGAACCAGTGATGCAGATTTCAGGCTGCCGACAAGGCCAGACCACCAAAGACTTGAGAGTAGCAATGACATGATCCGACTGAAAAAGAGACTGACTTCACCTGGAGGTGAAGGGGCCCAGAGCAGGGGAGGGTAACAGGAGAGGCAAGAAGTGTTGATCAGAAGCTGATGCTATAACCTAAGCCCTTTTATCCCCAGAGAACACTGAGGTCAAGTCCCAGTAATGACAAAAGGTGAAGCAGCCTGCCTCTCACCCAATGCGAGAGACACTTGGAAACTACCAAACTTGACAGCATAATTCTGAACACAAATATAAATAATCCTTTAATGGACCTGACATTTATGATGCTGGATCTTAGGTGTAGTTGGACTTTATTTCTATATTTAACTGAATTGAAGATGGAAAGCACTAAGGGATGGTAAATATGAAACAAATCCAAAAACATGATTATAATAAGCCTACAAAAGTAAGCCTTCATTGGTTTGGACTGACAATCTGGCTAAAATAAAAATCCAACTGTCTGAGTTCTGAGCCCTGGATTCCCAATATGTCCACTTTAAAAAAGTTCCAGGATAAGAAACCAAAATTAGCACCTCATATCGGAACCAAAAAAAAGTTTTTAAGAGACAGGGTCTCACTATGTTGCCCAGGCTGGTCTTGAACTTCTGGTATTAAGTGATTCTCCCACCTCAGCCTCCTGAGTAGCTGGGACAACAAGTGCATACCACCATGCCTGGCTAGAAGCAACATTTTTAATTAAAATTAATTAATTAATTAAGCTCAATAGCAATGAAAGGTTCTGTACCATAAAGTGCACCCCACCACCACTAGAAGAGTATATTTGAAAAAGAAATAATCGTAAGACCATAAAAGAAATTTTTATGAACAAACTTGACAATATAAGTATTCCAGATGATTCCAACACCAATTTTTATCAAAGCTCAATCTAACAATTGTAACCGCAAGAGATTTTTTTGTGAAGAAATGACTCAAGGGAGGCAACATGTCAAAAAAAGACTCTATAACAAATAATTTCCTTTCAAGGTAAATGTCTTTTTTGACAAATAACCAAAAAGAAGGAATATAAAAATAAGCTATCTGTTATGTTTACTTTCCAAGAAAAATATCTTCTAAAATTCTAAAGTTGACCTCTGTTTTATTAATCATATTAAGTTACTGTGCTGTGACTAATTGAAGCAGTAAAGTAGATGAAAAATAAAGAAAATCTATAACCTTGTGGATAAGAATACCTAACATTTAGAAAGAGCTCTCCTCTCAAAGAGGAACTTCCACAGAAAACACCTCACCTGAGCCAGGCTCAGTGGCTCAGCCTGTAATCCTGCGCCTTTGGGAGGCTGAGGTGAGTGGATTGTCTGAGCCCACGGGTTTGAGACCCGCCAGGGAGCGAGACCTCATCTCTACAATAAATTAAAAAAAAAAATCAGCCGTGTGTGGTAGCACATGCGTGTAATTCCGGCTACTTGGAAGGCTGAGGTGGAAGGATCGCCGGAGCCAGCAGGTCTAGGATGCAGTGGCCGGGAGCGACCACTGCACTCCAGTCTGGGTGACAGAGTGAGACTCCAACTCAAAAAAAAAAAAAAGGAAAAGAAAAGAAAACACCTCACCTGGAAAGGAATGAGGTACAGAGGAAAGCAAGAGAAGTGGCATGGCATGGATATACCATCTCAGTACATCCTTGCAGGGACCTTCCGTTCGGCCTAGAATGACCTCAAACACTACCCTAGGGATAAAATCTAAATTGCTGAAGTAAACTAAATTAAATCACTATCTGAGATTAAATTAGCATAGGAAATAAAACCATATATGAGATTTGTTCTGCAAAGTTTTTGGGCTTTTTGTTTTGCTTTGGTTTCTCTGAGTCAAAGTCTCACTCTGTTGCCCAGGCCAGAGTTCAGGGGTGCACTCATGGCCACTGCAGCCTTATCTGCTTGGCTCAGGCAATCCTTTTGCCTCAGTCACCCAGGCAGGTGGAACCAGAGGCACACACCACCACAACTGATTATTTTTCTTTTTTTTTTCTTAATTGTAGAAGAGAAGTTTCACCAGACTGGTCTTGAATCCTGGACTCAGGCAATCCTCTCGCCTCCACCTCCCAAAGTGTTGAGATTACAGGTGTGAGCGACAACGCCCAGCCTTGTTCTGCAATTTTTAAAGTAGATTTGCTATATCAAAAATACACACACTTAATTTTGATACATGTAGCAAACTGTCCTACAAAGTTGTGGACATTAAATTATATGTTGCATGGAATATTTAGGGTTATATGTAGAATCCATTTAAAAACCTCCCATCAAGAGACAACCTACACCTCAAGTCAACTCTACTCCATCCTTCTAATTAAAAGAATTAGGAAAATACAAAAAATAAGAGCACAAAATTCTGAGTCTCAGTTTTCCCTGCTGTAAAATGGAGATCAGGCTACCTACCCTATGGGACCACTAGGGGAAATGGGTGAGAGAATGTGAGATGAGGGTCTGAGACCCTGAAGGCAGTACACCATAGCACTTAACAAAGCTAGTTCCAAGCCAGAAAGCCTGGGTTTAAGTCTAGGCCAGTCTCTTTCCAGCCATGTGAACCTGGCCCAAATGCTTATCCCTTCCATGCCTCAAGATTCCCTTCTGAAGACTGTCATAGCACCTATCTCATAAGGCTGCTGTGAGAATTAAGCAAGTTAGTACAGGCAAGAGGTTTTGAGCCCGTAATAACTTTAAAAAAAAAAAAAGGCAGTTATTATTTTAGGCAGCAAATTCAATATTCCAACTCTATTTCCAAATCCAATAATTTTGAAAGTGGAGCTTCTATCACCATGTCAAAACCACAAGCACAGCTGTGGGGAGAATGTGCCCATTACAGCTAAATGGAAATGTGAATTCATTTGCATGGAATTGTGCATGCAAAGCACCTCCTCCTTCTTGTTAGGCTGAACAACATGATTACACATATTTTGGCAGATATAATTTTTTGATTGACTCTTTCTGGAGTATTTATAAGATACAAATGTATAAATCAATGTATAAATGGAAATAGATAAATGTTCATCTAGAAACATTTTAAAAATTTTTTTTTAAAACAAACCACCAAAGATAGTTATAAACAATTAAGATGTGAGTTTATCCTCTTTTCTCTTTCAATAAGTAACTTTTTAGTCTTCTCATCTGAAGTAATTTGAAAAATTTTAGCATCATCAGTATTTATCATATATGTAAATACCTACATAGACAGCTAGAACCAACAATTCTTTATTTTAAAAACTATATTCTTTTTTCTTTTTTTTGAGTTGGAGTCTCACTCTGTCACCCAGGCTAGAGTGCAGTGGCATGCTCGTGGCCACCACAGCCTTGCCTTGACCTGCTGCGCTCAAGCAATCCTTCCGCCTCAGCCTTCCAAGTAGCTGGAACTACAGGCGTGCACTACCATGCCTGGCTTATCCCTTTTTTCAATAGATAAAAGGTCTCAAAAGTATTTTTCCATAAGTGGAAAAAGTAAAAAAAAAAAAAAACTCAGTATTTGGTACAACTTTGTCTCTATTCCCACGGCATTGGCATTTTCCTAACTCATCCATTCCTGAAATTCCCAAGTGAGAATCAATTGTAGATGGAGTATGCTGTCCATAACAGAAGAATAAATGGTGGCTGGAGTCTGACTTCATTTTAACCTGGTTTGAGCATCAAGCAAGGAAAGTAACATGAGATTTAAAAGCAAAAACAAAAAAATAGATGTCCTCTGGAATTTAAAACATGAAATAAAAGGTTCTTTCAGTGTGAGGCTTATATAGGCAAAAATTATCCCAATGATTTTTATGCAAGTCATATGACTTAAAATTGTTTACTTAGCTCTTCCCTTCTTAGTTGCTTATTCCTCCTCTTCCCCATAAATGGGTATTATGTGTTTTCACAGAAGTTGTGAGACAGATGTTTACCCACATTAATATATTTCAGTGAAAAAGTCTGCAACATCAGCTACAAGTATCTTTGGCTGTGCCTGAATGATCCCTCCATAAAAATAGAATAGATATACATATGACCTTACCCCAGTGAGATTAAGTAGATGTATCATTAAAGAGATATACTTCATAGTTAAATGCCCACCACTCTCCTGATTGATATTCCACAAAACCCTGAGAATATCAAACTGTGCAAGCTAAGGTTTCAAATGTTGAACCAGGAGTTTTGTCACTTAAAAAGAAAGGAAGCAACCAAGTAAACCCAAGCACAAATTTCACTTTGGCTCCACAAATTTCCATGTGCTACTAGCTTCTGATAAAGAGAACCATTATCAATTTTAAATAAGTCAAAGGTGAGAAAACTACCAACAAATCTATCAAGAACTAAGAAACCTAAAGAATCCCCTAAAGTTTGTTTTCTATTTTTAAAGGTAGACAGTATATAGATAAAAGATAGATGATAAATAGATTTTTTTCTGGGCGTTATGATAAACATAATCACACAACAAAATTCCACTTGATCAACCTAAAAGATGATAGTATTCTTCATGACGAGAGTAAGATAGTTCACACTGTATGATTCCAAAGTGTAGCAGTCTCGAAATTCACACAGTGAAGTTTTGAAAAATATGGCAATTTTGATTTGCTACACAGGTTTTCAGAACTGGCAGTATTCCCAGGGTTATGCCAGATGACATCACAGCATTTCTCAGAGCAGGCTTTAAATGTATTTTTAAGTGAATAAATTTGACCAGCATTTGATGTGAATCTAACTTTTAAGGACAACTACCATGTATAACAAAAAACGCTGTCTTCAAACTGCAGTATTTAATCACCACATGCAAAGGATTTTTCCTCCTCTTTTCCACATGAGCCATGTACCATGTGAGGAAGCAAGAATCTCATGGCATTATTAAAACTAAAATGAACAAAGTGGTCTTCTTTAGTTGCACACTAAACCAACAGCCCCATGCAGGTCACAAGCAAGACAATCTTCTCCCCCCAAAAACACACAGGTACTTTGTCTCCTTTCATTCCAAGTTCAGGACCACGATACACCAGCTAAGTAAAATTACTGAGTGATTTTCTGAACTATATGCCTCTCACCTGAAGAATAACAGAAATTTTCAATGAAAAAAGACAAAAAAGAAGCTGTGACACAACAAAAAAATGATGAACAAATCCTGCAAAAGCCATCAACGTTGGAAATACACCTTTTCTGTGGATTAATACACTCTCCCTGACAACCTGTCAAGTGATTGATCCAGACTGTAGCAGAATCAAATCTGAGAGAGAGACAAACAGCAGGAAGGGTCGGACAGTACTTGCTTCTGGAGTAGTTAACCCATGAAGGCTTTCTTTTGGCCTGATCTTTTAAGCCTGAGTATTTCCCTGGTGGTATCGTTTAAGGCAGTGATCGGGCTAAGTGAGGCATGATAAATGGCCCCCAGCCTGCACCAGCCTCGACAGAGGCCCGTTTGGCCCTGGCCGAGGAAACAGAAAGGTCATTCATTACCCAATGTGAACAAACAGAGTGCACGTTTGTGATAAATAACGGTCATTATTGAACTACAACGCTCTCTGGGAATTCCTCAACACTTCCGTGACATTAATGTACTATTTGTGGAGGGTTCAGCGAGGCTCTCTCGATATTATTTAGTGCTTCATGTTTTATGTGGGACATCACAGAGACATTTACTTCTTCTTTGTTGGGATGCATAAGTCTGAACAAAAACTGAATATCTTCTCTCCTACCTCATGCCAAGTATATCCTGTCTTGCATGCATACACACACACACACACACACACACACACACACACACACACACACACACACACAAGTGCCATGTGCTAAGGATATATATCCATATACAATGCAAGCAGTTAATGATAAAATGTATACTAAAAAATTGGATAAATGGTTCATCTTGAGCTTTGACCTCTTGAGTAGAGAGTCACATTGGTAGGCAACTATCTTACACTCCTGATTTAAAAAAAAAAAAAAAAAAAGGAACTATAAAAACTGTTTGGCCCAAATAAACAGAACCCTTGGGAAAGTGAAAGTCACAGCTCACCTCTTTTCACATAATCCTTGTCACTGTGCCCTCACACAAGCTACTGTCACTGCAGGCAAGACCTGTCACCGTGTCCCGTAGGGGTCTTCACCAAGCTACTACCCACTGGCTCAAGCCCAGCACCATTTGAAGCCTTTCCAACTCAGCCCTCACCAACCATATGTGGTCCCCTTGTTTCTTCTTTGTGCACACAGTACTTCCTTGAAAGGTCAGATGAAACACCTGTTGGTTGAAAGCCCATGCATTCCCTTTCTACCTATTTGGTATTAGCCATGGGCCGGACACTATGCAAATGAAGGGCCATGTACAAAACAGACCTTGTCTGCCTTGTTCTAGCCTATGGGCATGCTCTCCATGTAGTGGCAGGAACTTAAAACTTGTACATTTGCATATTCCTTGTGGCTACTGACTACACCTGATATATTATAACTGCACAAAACATGTGCTGTTGTGTGAAAATACAGACAGAAATTAAGTATCTTCCATACTATGTCACCCAGGCTTGACTGCATATGGGAAAATAAGTAACGTATTCCTTAGCGAGTCTAGGATTTTAAACCTTTCAAACGTGAGTCCCAGTTATTTTATTTCATAGAAAGGCTTAGAATATAGAATCCATGCAACATGCCTTGATAACTGAGAAGAAAGGGCATGTAGAAGAGTAAAATCACATGCCACAGGAACACTGCAATAACTGAGTTAGAACTGTTAGTACAGCAAACCAAAAACTAATTCTTGTACATGGAACCTAAGCCAAAAATACATAACTGATGTGATCTAAGAATCAGAAGTTGATTTAAGGAAAAATATATTTTAAGATAAAAGGTACCTAAAATTTCCAAATAAATACAATAAGATTAAAGTACTTCTCTATAAGTAATACGTATGAAGTAATGTACTTCACAGCCTGGCCTATTACAGGCATTTTTAAGGTACTATATAATAAGCACAGCATGTATTCTCTTCTTTAAATAATTTTACAAAATAGATAATATTTTATCTATTTTGATGTCTAAAGATAAATATTTTATCTATTTTGATGTCTATTCTACCTATTTGATATTAATATTTATGTCATGTTGATACATGTATAATCTAATTGAGGCTAAATATTGCACCTTCTAAGTATTTATTTATTTGTGTATTTGTGTATGTGTGTGTGTGTGTGTGTGTGTGTGAGTTGGAGTCTCACTCTGTTGCCCATCTAGATAAATATCAAAATATAAATAGGTAGATGGACAGATAAGCAGCTAGGCAGAGAAATGTATTATGACTATAGCCAGGGACATTCCCATGGACTGAAGGACAGATCAGGGATATTATAAGATATCACAAGGTCAGGAGAAGAATCTTCCTTGACTAGATGGAATGGAGAGGACTTCTGACCTTGGACTCGTGAATAAGGCTGGGATCCCAGATGCCCTCCTCCTTCCATCTCTCCTGCCACAGGATGGGAGCGATTATGGAGGTGCAGGAAGGGCAATGATGAACAAGGTATAACAAAGATGACAGTGAGAATCAAGGATTGAAAACCACCTCCAAAAGTGCATTAAAATATATTAAAGACTAAAAATTGACTCCAGATTTCTCTGGGTGAATTAGGTTATGCTGCAGAACAGATATTCCTCCAAAACAGAAATGTAAAACAACAAGGCATTTTATTGCTTATGCTACAAACGTACCATTTAGGAGGTTTGACATCTTTCACTCAGTGACCAGGCTGAGATGGAAATCCCACCCTCACGCTTACTTGACTACTGAGGAGAGAAAAAGTATACACAGCAAAGCTCTCCTTACCCGTAAAGATTCTACTTAAAGATAACAAGCACTTTTTTTTTTTTTTTT
>NW_007249869.1:529293-536466 GCF_000164805.1 Carlito syrichta | reverse complement strand
GCTCAGGCAATCCACTCACCTCAGCCTCCGAAGGCGTGGGATTACAGGCTGAGCCACCGAACCCGGCAACAAACACTCTTGATATTCACTAACATTCCAGTTGCTTGATCAAGTTTGAGAGTCACACCCAACTTAGAAGAGGGCAGACGGTATAGGCTACCATATGCCTGGAGAAGAGAGTTATACATTTTTTTGAATCACAGCAGTTACTACTTCAATCACCAAATAATTTCAGGACAGGTTAGGTTTTGCCACCACATGATCAAATTTTAAAAAAGAAAAAACTGTCCATTTTTAGAATGTTTTATATTTAGCTATAATGTCCAATGGACTCCAGATTTATAATACTTAACAGATGAGAAACAGGAGTCAATCAGCCTTGCTTACAAAAAGGTTACACAGGGAAGTGAAAGAAGCAAGGGATGGGAAAGAAGCAAGTGTTTTATATTATCGTTAAAAAAAAAAAATCACACAACTCCAAGCTGCCACTAACACAAACATTAAACATTTGGCCATTCTTACATTTTTAACAAATTAGCAGTCACCCAAAGTGTAGAGGGGGAAAATAGCACAGACGTTAGATTTTTTAAATTTGAGAAGATGTAAAGGAAGGGACTGTCAAATACTTTTGTGGGGTTTCAAGGGTCAGGTGAAAGGACAAATGCATTTCCCAAGGATTCTCCAGTGACCTGGATTAATCAACAATAACCTCCATGTCATTACCATGTCAGTTCCACTTAGCATCACTGCAGGTTAGTCCTCTGATGCCCACACAATTGGAATGTATCAGCATTGTTATTCACTATGCAACACACCATGGGGGAAAAGGGTCCCTTTGACAGAAGAGGGGATAAAAGTTGGTAGTAGATTAAATCACCAGGAGAGAAACAAATGAAGAGGTCTCTCCCTAATACCCCACACAAAACTATATATCCCAGTAAAAATTTTTTTAACTTTAGGCATCTTATCCCTCGCAGAGTATACAGAGAGCTGTTAATGATAATGGTGCTTAAAGATTTTTGAGCAATTTCTATGTGCTATCCCCACTGCTAAGTAATTCATATCATTACTTCCATAACTCTTACAAAACTGTTATTATTATCTTCACATTATTAACAAGATTGTGAAATTAGCAAGTGGTAGAACTGAGAGTAAGTCTTGGTCTTATTCCAACATTATGAAATTTATTTAACTACCATGCAATATTGTCTCCCATTTCATACCTAGAATCTAGTAACTAACTCCTAGTTCAGCTCTTTTTGTCTGTTTGTTTTTTAGTTACAGTCTCACTCCATTCTACATTCATTACAGGCTGGAGTGCAGAGGCATACTCATGGTCAATCTAGCATTGACCTGCTGGGCTCCGACGATCCCTCTGCCTCAGCCTTCCAAGTAGCCAGAACTACAGGCCCGCACTACTATGCCCAGCTAATTTTTTAATTTTTTTTTTTTAATTGTAGAAATAAGGGCTCACCAAGTTGCCCAGGCTGTTCTCAAACCACAGGCTCAGGCAGTTCACTCGTCTCAGTCTCCTAAAGTGCTGGGATCACAGGCTTGAGCCACAACACCTAGCCTTTCGTTCGGCTTTTTTTTTTTTTTTTTTTTTTTAAGTTGGGAGTCTCACTCTTCATCCAGGCTGGAGTGCAATAGCATGTTCACAGCCATCCCAGCGTCGACTTCCTGGGCTCAGGTGATCCTTCAGCCTCAGCCTTCCAAGTAGCCAGAACTATAAGCGCAGACTACCACATCCAGCTCATTTTTTATTTATGGTAGAGACGAGGTCTCGCCAAGTTGCCCGGGCTGGTCTCGAACCCACGGGCTCAGGTAATCCACTCTACTCAGCCTCCCAAAGTGCTGGGATTACAGATTGAGCCACCGAGCCCAGCCTAGTTCAGCCATTAAAGTCTATAATACGCACTGTCAAATCATCAAAACAAAAAGATATGGAACACAATAGATATGGAACACGTATGTATATTTCCATTTTTCCCCTTAGCATATTCTGGTCTTTTTGATTTCTATGGATCATCACCAGAAGCAACCTCAAGTACCTATTTGCATTTTTCTGTAGTTGTTCTACTTAATCTGTTTTCAGTATGACTAATCTTATACTTTGAAGCACTTAACCTTAATGGTATTTAAATAAAACCTGGGAGGGTGGTAAGCACACTGGGTTTCCCTTAATTGGTGATCTCTACATGTAACAAGACACATGAACGGGCAGCGGCATCGAATTCTGGACAACAACATGAGAAGTTTCTGTTGCCCGTGTAACCTCAAGAGTACATTAACTGATGCATCTTCAATAGTTTGACCATTCTCACAAATAACCCCTGGAGCAGACACAGGAGTCAGGATTAAAAGACAATCCCTTATCTCTGCCCTGCCCGTCTGCCACTGCCCACATCTGATGGCAGCTTCTAGACCATACCTGGTTAAATTAACTGAATGTCAAGGAACACACATTCCCCATGAACTGTCTTAAATGAGTTGTTAAATCTAAGGAAGTCAACTGAAACTTATATGGCTTATCAACATGACAAGCAAGTAGTTGAGGGGTTGTAATTTATATCACGCACAACTTTGTGCAGCAATCACAATTTTACTTAAGGATTCCACTGAAACTGAAAGTCCTGGGGGCAGAATCAACGTGTAGTTATAGTTTTCTCTGCTGCAAGGGGAGCCATCTTAGATGTAAACTTTGGTTTTCTTCCATCCATCTGTACTACTTGAGCAACCTGGTAGTAGAAAGCTCTGTAGGTTTTGTTGAGGGAAGGCTGCTTACATCTTATGAAACACTCAAGGAAGCAAACAAATAAAAATTTAACTTGGCTTTTCTGACAGAATTAACACATTCATCTATAAATATGACAAGTACTTTCTGCAAAAAAGCCTAGAAAATATTTTAAGCTAACTCGATAGGAATAATCTACTCTGATTTGTAAAACTGTTCAAAATCTGAACTGTTCAAATCCCACAAATGTCAACTAATTTTTCATCATCACTTTAACAGTGATAGTTATCATCAGTATGTTTGCTAGGCAGACACCTCCAAAAATTGAAGACATTTCTCCATTGTCCTACATTATCAATTTTCATTGCATTGTAAATCCATGTGAACTTTAACTCCATGAAGAACAGGAGTTTTTTTCCTCCTTCACCATAGTAGCTAGTCTACAAAATAAAAATAACAACCACAACAAACTTTAAGTTTTCTATCATTTCTGCTATGTTAAAATCTATTCCATTTTAAATGCAGATTTCTTACACCATAAATGTATACCATATTTAAGTTAAGTTCTACTTGCTCTTCTGCATTAAACAATATGACTTCAATAATTATAACTACTATGCAACTGGTTCATCAACTTCAGCTCCATGAATCTCCAAATGTAACCAAACTTTCGGGTGCAAAGTGCATATGGTAGCATTTAGCCTTGGGTAATCAAATGCCCCAAGAACTCCTAACTAGGGAATGCAACACAATGAATATAAAAGGGATGTTGACCCTCAACTGGAGCAGGGAATGAACACTCACTTTTTCTTCCCTTTCCTTTGACAAGACACACAGGGAAGGTGTTCTCAAGCACCAACTGACCATGCAAAGGATCAATTTCAAAACAAATATTGCCTATCCTGTGTCTCTCTTTGGGGGGAAGCTATGAGGACACTATTACAGAGGAAATTCTCCTACTGTGGGTGGATGAAAGAGTAAAACATTCGACTTGAAAGTTAAAGGCTGCAATTAAAAAATTAGATTAAATAAAGTTAACGGTTGTGACACCAAGGACCAGCAACTATCTTAGCACAAAAAAATATCCTATTAATGGCCATGTAAAAATAGTTTCAGATTGGAAAATTCCTCCTTGCTCAAATTGGAAAGAAAAGATCTGGGCTATGAGAATTTTCACAAACATAACACTCTGAAGGATGTAGTTCCTTTCTTTCAAGTGCTTGATTTATTTTTCTTGTTCATTTTGTTTTTCCAAACAGGAAGGATCCCTCTGAGGACAGAAAGGATTTTTTTTTTCTTTTCTTCTTCTACAGAAGGTCGCTGTTCTACATTCATAACCAGAGCTGGCTGTGAATGCTTCACCAGTGAATTATTGCAAATAAAGTTCAGGAACAACATTAACATGTTAGTCCTCATTAAAGAAAAAGTTAAATCTAAAAGTCAGGAACAAGAAAGAAATTCTCTAAACATCCAGCCAACATTCCCAGTAGATCAGCATTATTTTCAGACTGGCTTTTACCTTGTCTAATTCCAGGGTGAAACTCAACTGTTACTCACTTCATATTTAGGAATGTGGGTAGAAAGAGAAGAGGGGAACAAAAAGAAACAGACATAGAAGTCAAAGAAACAGTACTGAAGAGACAAGAATGTTGCCTTACAGGAACATTTCCAAAAACAAACTCATTGAGCAAAGTAATAATTTACTTCTCAATCAGAAAAGGAGATTTTCCTCTTGGCACTGCTGTTGACTGAAATTCCATAGGCAAATTACTTAATCCCTGAGAAATGAAGGAGCAAGACAGATTACTATGGTGTGTTTGAGAAGCAGTTAAATGACTAGGTCATGCTCCTGCTCTGACTTGACAGAGCCTGCCCAATGCAAGCTATATAAAGTCCTAATGGCTCTGTCTACTCACCTGTAAAATGGAAGAAGCAATTGTGACTACCTCATAAAGGTGCCGTGAAATCCAGTAGTTATGATACCAGTAAAGCTCTTAGCATACTTCCTGGGAGAAGGTTCCCCATCAGTATCATATTTAGTATTGTCATCATTCATACTGCTATTCATACGTTTACCTCACAACCCCTATCTCCCTACTGTTTATACTTCTTTAACCTTTCTGTCTGTCTCTGCTTCTTTTGCTTCTGTCTTGTACCGTTAGGGTCATCCTAACTTTCTCTTATTAGCTTTGCAAACATAGCACATCACATCATTTAAACCTCAGTTCTCTGGCATGCAAAATAAAAATATATATACACTGTATTACATAAATGATGAAATAATGCAAAACTACTTTTCTATCAACCTAAGAAGAGCATACAAATAAGAACTGATCATAACAAATATGATCAGTTTATGATAACTACTTTAGCCTTAAAAAGTTAAGACTCATAAGGCTAAAGTAGTTATCAATAGCTAGGGTAAATCGCTGAGGTGAATACTGAAAAATATAGATAAAACCTGTAAGAAATATGACATTTAAAAATTCTGGTTAAGGAAAGCAATACTTGAAATGCTTAGTATAGAGAAAAGAATAAGCCCATAAATGTTCACAGTAAATCAAAAAGCACCATGTCGAATAAAGGTGTTAGAGGTAACAAGTAATCAAGTTCTCCAGCATGGCCAAGGAACCCTAGGAAGTCTCACTCACATACAATTTCTCACCTCAATAACAGAGAAGTGCAAAAAAGGAGCCTCTGAAGATGAATGCTATAGCTCTTATGTGAACAAACCCCAGTAGCCAGGAGCCTCAATCTACTGAACAGCAAAACCTGCTTTTTCCATTTTGATGACCACAGTGATTTGACACCAATAAATTACTGTTTGATCACCTACAGCCTCAAGAACAAAAGGAACACAGGAACAAGAAAAGGAGTGTTTTCTACTATGATGGGTAATTTTGTGTGTCAACTTGACTGGGCCATGGGGTGCCTAAATATTTGGTTAAACATTATCCCTGGGTGGGTCTGCGGGGTGTTTCTCGATAAGTTAAGCAACTGAATCGATAGACTGGGTAAAGCAGATGGCCCTTCTTGATGTGGGTAGGCATCATTCAATCCCCAGAGAGCCCGAATACAACAAAAAGGCAGAGGAAGGGAAAATTCACCCTTTCTCTGCCTGAGTGTTTAAGCTGGGATATCAGTTTTCTCAGGCCTCAAATTCAGATGGGAATTTACACCACTGGTTCTCCTGGGTATCTAGCTTACAGATGGCAGATTACAGGACTTTCCAGCCTCCATAATCACACAGATCAATTCCTTATAATAAATTATATATATATATATATGTATATATCTCCATCCATCTCCTTTTGGTTCTGTTTCTTTAGAGAACCCTAACCAATATATCTACTAAAATTTCAAAGGAGTTATTAAGCATCTGTTTCCTAATTAGTTGTTCAAACGTTTTTTCTTAATATATTCTTTGTTATTAATAAAGTAAAATATAACATTAAAGTCAGATATCATGAAACACTTAAAAATATAAACGATCAATTCCTAAAAATCCAATATTCACTTTTTCTCAATTAGCTATCATTTTTTCCATTTTAGAATTTGTTTGCATCAATTAGGATCCAAATATGGTCCAGGTCCTATCATTACAATAACTCAATACCCTTAGTCTCTTTTAATCTGTAAATTCCCCATTTGATCTCTTTTTACTCCCTTTTTGCACTAAATAAATTTTACCTGTTTTGTTGTATAAAGTTTCCTATGGTCTGTATTTTGCTAATTTTGCTGATTGCATCCTCATGGTGTCATTTAATATGTTATTCTGTTGAATGTCAGTCAATTGACAAATCTAAAAGACTGACTAGATAAAAGTTCCATATTTTGCTGGCAGGAATACTTTCTAGATAGTGCTGTAAGCTTCTGTAAAGAAGTATATGAAGTCTAGGTGTCTCCCTGTTTGTGATGATACTAGCTGTCAATAATTATTGTCTAGATCCACAAATGTATACAGGGTCACAAAAGGATGTCACCCCTAGAGTTTTCTTCCCTGAATTTACTGGAAACTCCAATTATGATCATCTTCAACACAGAACAGTAGCCTTATTACTGAAATACCTCTATAAAGAGAAAGAACCTTCACCAATCATCTGGTTACCTACCTATATTCAGATCATCAACGTTTCCACAAGCCTTGAAGTTGTCTGAAGCTTGTTTTCCACTAGCCCCTTAAAAAAGAACTCACAGGAGAAGTATTGCCTGATTTCTGGCACGTTCATAATCATTTGTTTGCTGGTTTATATTTGAAGATCAGTTTGAGTAATTATAAAATTCACGGTTCTCATTTTCTTCCCTTGAGTATCTTAAACATGATACTTCATTGAACTTTTAGCATATAGCACTACTGTCCAAAAAAATGTATAAAAATACAATTTTCCAGCCAGGCTCGGTGGCTGAGCCTGTAATCCCGCGGCTTTGGGAGGCCGAGG
>NW_007249869.1:402008-528764 GCF_000164805.1 Carlito syrichta | reverse complement strand
GGCAATCCACTCACCTCAGCCTCCCAAAGGTGCGGGATTACAGGCTGAGCCACTGAGCTTGGCCACCAATGTTTTATATAAAAGTATCCAACCATTTTTTCATGAAAGAATTTTAGTGATTTAAGTTAAAAAAGGTTTAGCATTATTTTTGTCTTACATTATCAATAGCTCTCTGTAAATATATGGTAAAATATGTATATATATAAATAAAGGGACACAATACTGAAGAAACCCTCAGGTAACTACAAACAAACTTCTTAAATTAAATTAATTTTTTTCAATAATTATCTCCACCAAAAAGTCACATTTCCATATGAATTTTCACCTGAAGCTGTGCTATTCAGTACAGTGAGATGTCAACTCTAACTCATTAAAGTCTTCAAATCTGGCCAAATTCTTTAAATCATCCCCATTATCATCCTCAATCAAACTGTCATCACCTTTCACCAAGACCATTGCAAAAACAGTCATCGATGTGCCTCTCCAATCCATTTTTTAAAACTGCATAAACAATTTGAATATATGTGGCCATGGGCATTTTTTTGAGGAGCAGATGTTCAAGAATTCCCTGGTCATCAAAACATTAAGAACCAGTAGAGCTATAACTGTCTGTAAGAGACCACCATTTTTTCTGGGTTTTAAAAATTCTGTTCATAAGTGCCAAGACACAAAATAGTAGAGTGTCAAAATTCCTACTCTGAATGGAATTGCCATGCTATATGAATGAATGTCCTGAGTCTCAATTTCCTCATCTGGTAAATGTAGGAGCTTAACTAGATGATCCTGAAGTCGTCTTACTGATTTCATAACAAACTTAAAAAGTGTCATTCAACAGCAGGCAGGGAACATGCATCAAATTATAGTCACCAGTTCTGCATCAAGAGACCTTCATTTGCAGTGTTTTCTGGGGTAAAGATGGCCAGTAACCAGTGATTTTAGGATATGAAATAGCCTATGATGAAATAAAAATGAAAATAATGAGAGGTCCATTCTAGAATTTCCAAATACTGGTTATATATCTAGGGTAAATCAGGGACCCGATCTGCTTTGTTCACTCCTGTATCCCCAGTGCCTGTGATAGTGCCCAGCATGTAATCGGAGCTTTATAAATATTTATTGGATGGATGTATGGGCTTCCCTTAACCTAATAAACGGCCACTATATCCTTCATCTTGCTTGGTAATGACTGGGACCATAGAGCAATATGGTTTTCAATAAGCACTTGCAATAAAGAATGGATAAACTACTTTTCCTCAGTAAAACAATGAAACCCCATCATCTGGGTCCCTACAATCTTGCCAATATATAAGCTCATGTTATCTGATTAGACCAAATAAGAGATGACATTGAGAAATGGTTATCCCCATTATAATGTATTCCATCTCTAAGACTGCAGTGGAAACATGGTTACAGCCAATCAAGACAGTAAAATGAAACAATGGGATTTCTCTTAATAATATACAAAACTAAGTCTGAGAAAGAAGCAGCCATTAACAACCTAATTAGCATGCAGGTCACATATAACCTGAGTCTGAGGCAGCCCTGCAGAGGGGAAAATGTACTAGATATGAAGCTAGGCAGATGTAAGTTTAAATCTTGTCTCCACCACTGTCCACTCTAAACCTCAGAATCTTTATTTATAAAATAGCAATAAAAAGTGTTAGTTCCATGACAGAGTTGCTGCCAGGGGTAAATGAGATCAGGTATGCAAAGCACTTAGCAATATGCTTGGCACAAAGCAGTCATGCAATAAAATGTATTTTCATGAGCCCTTTCCAGTCACCCTAGATGAATAAAAAAAAGAAAAAAGTGAGATGGAGGTAGAAAGCAAGAGAGATGCCCTATAAGGGCACCTAAGTTTTTATATTTGTTATTTCTCCTTTTGCTTACACATGAAATAAAGAAAGAAGAATCCCAGGTAACTAATCCTGACTTTACAGAATTCTAAGCAGGCTTTCATGTAACTCATAGTTCTCTGAGGTCTAAGAAAACCTTAAGGGCAGATTTCAAATTATAAACAAATGAAAAACAAGCAGAAAACATATGGGGCTACTAGAGAGAGGCTAAACTACAGTAGGTCAGATATCAACAAATCAAGTTACCACCAGCCATAGGTCTCCTAGTAGATTTCAGATTTTCACTGAAACAAACAAGCAAAGTCTGTCCTGGAGTCTGTTCTTTTATACAGAAGGTGGAATAATGCAGTAGTTACTGAGCACAAGCTCTTAAGCAACATGTTACAAGAGCCAAGGGATCCAGTTCAAATCCTGCTAGCCCACTTATTAGTGATGTGACTCTTCACAAGTACCTTAACTTTTTCCACTTCAATATCCTCAGTGTAAAAATAGTATCTCAAAAGATTGTACAAATGAATGCAGTAAGTGAAAAGCATACATCGCACTATACAACGTTTGGGACATATAAAATCACCTCGAGACTTTTCTTCTTTTGGCATAAAATATTATCAACCCCTGCATTGTAGGTTTGTTGGGATAAATCAGACAAGGTGTTCCATGGAAGAGCCAGAAATACAGTATGTATTCAATAATAAATGATTATTACTACTGTAACTACAACTACTACTATTTTATTTAAGGCATCCAGAATTTTTCATGGCTGAAATACAAGCCAGTCTAACCACAAACATATACACAGAAGTTCTAGTTCTTAAATTCCTTACTTTTGCTAAAGCCTCAGACCTCATCTTCTATCATTAAGGTAAGCACCATGCAACATCTCACACTAGAGACTTTTTACCATGGTCTACCTCACCCACCTGTCCCAGCGTTTCAAGACACTGGTCTTCGCCAAACAGTACGGGGGCGGGGGGGAGACCCAAAAAAATCCCCCCAGAATTTATTAAAAATTGTGTATTTATTCATACATGTTTAAACCTCAACTACCTTTGAAGCACGCTCCATTTACTCTCTGTTTGATACAATATACCTATTGAGATGCTTTTTCTGCTGCTCAAAACAGGTTTTTTGTTTTGTCTGTGAGTCAGTCTCACTCTGTTGCCCAGGCTAGAGTGCAGTAGCAAGCTCACGGCTACCATAGCTTCGACCTGCTGGGCTCAGGTGATCTTTCTGCCTCAGCCTTCCCAGTAGCTGAACTACAGGCCTACACCACCACACCTGACTAATTTTTTTTGTTTAATGTAGAGACAAGGTCTCACCAAGTTGCCCAGGCTGGTCTCAAACTCCTGGGCTCAGGCAATCCTCTCACCTCCACCTCTCAAAGTGCTGAGATTACAGGCTTGGCCTCAAAACAGTTTTTGAACTCGACAATTTTGATGCCTTCTAGTGCTACTGCTGTTTTTGTTTTACCTGTTCCACATCGGAAAAACTTTTCCCTTTGAGGATTTTTTTCATCTAGGAAAACAAAACAAAACAAAAAGGCGCTGGAGCAAGATCAGGTGAATAGGGAGGGTAGGGTTCAGGGATCCTGTCGTTTTGGGTACAAAACTGCTGAACATTCCGCATGGTGCAGCAGGTTGCTTGTATAAATTACCCATCATGAAACGGGCAAACACATTGAAAGAATATCCCCAAAAGTTCACTGAAGCCAAACGCAGTCTCTCATGACAATACCTGCTGGTACACTGATGCTGACGGGTTCTTAGAACACTTACCTAGGGGGTAAGAAGTCTGTACTACAAGGAGCCCACCCTCCAAAAAATAATTCCGGGTTTTTTTGGGTCCCCCTCCCTAATTGGCAGGAACCCATTGCAAGTAATCTAAGCAATTATTCATTGTATGGAACAAAACAGTTTACAGGATTTAAAATTTTAAATGGCTACATAAAGCATGGGGGCATTTAAGACACTAAAGGCTGTTATTCACATTTAGATGAATCTAGCATCCTAAACCAGTAGGTGTGCATTAAATATTCATCAAACCAGCAAAACAGTTGTTTACTGCATGTTTCTCTGTGTCAATTCCCTCAATCACTTCCTATACTCTTAACTCTATCACCGAATTAACTCAGAGTTGGACCAACATGGGCAGGGCTACTGAGGGTGGACATCAGAGGCGCCCTAGGGGTACCAGTACTTTTAACTCACAGTCATTTTGCTGGTCTTGTTGCCCCTTAAGAATCTCTACCATAGAAAGCAGCCAATTGAGGAGTGATCTGGAAACCTAGGACATTAAATGATGAATCTCAGTTTAAGTTGGTGAGCAAAAGTGTACACCTCTGTTTAGAATAATCCTCAGCTTCTATTGTGGAAAATAACAAACGGAGGAATTATATGAAAACTCAGAAAGTTAATAACAAGTCTGAGCTTAAACTGGTCGGTTTCCATTGGACTACAAAAATGTACATATCCATTTTGAATAATCTTCAACCTATGTAGAAGATTATTATGCACAAAAGAAAAATTGTGCCCTGAAAAAAGAAGGTGGAGAATGAATATTTGTTGAATGGCTTACAGATGGATTGATAAAGTTAATGAATGAATGAATGAATGAATGTCAGCACCTTGCTCAATTAGCCCTGAGATAATAAATCTAAAAATCATGGTTTTGACACTTAAAAAAAATCCAACACAGCTACCAGAAAGAAGTTGGCAGAAAACCTGTTCTTTGCAGCAAGGATATCTATATCAGGATATAAGCATCTCCTCATCCTGCAAAACCGAACATATCTCAAAACTTGTTATATTCTAGCAATTGTACCTCCTGAGACACTGAGGAGAGACTCATGGTTCTCCCAACTATGTCCTCAAGCACAACGTGAAATAAAAGCTTTTTTTTGAAGACAGGCCTACTAATAAATTAAATTATGTCTGTTATGCCACAACTAATGGAGAGAAAGCGCAGAGCTCAAGATGAACAATAATCTAAACCGTTAGATCTGATTTGTAACCTAATGATATTCTGGCACTGGCAGGGGAACAAAACAAAACTCTAGCTGTAATAACAGGCAAGGTATGCTGTCAGCACTCTTGAGAGCATTTTTATATTTTAAGCCTATGGGAATTTGGAAAAGGTCCACATACTACTTTTTCCCTGATCTGACTGACACAGCTGATTGCACCTTTAAATTGTCTAATAATGTATATTGTCTTTGTTAATCGGAATATGAAAGCTAAAGTTGTGTCTTGTGAAAGAGCAGATCATTTAACAATACCGAACTCAGGCATGATTGGATGGATGGGCGCTTCACTGAGATTCAGCTTTGGTCAGATGGAGGGTGGGTTACATGGCCCTAGATGCCACTGATTCATTTCCCACATCACTGTCCCTTCTGGCGCCTCTAGATTTTCTGGCCAAGGAGCAGATTACACTAGTCAACTTGTCTGCTGCATAGGTCAGATGTCTGCTGCAATAATACTGTGTGACCAAAGGAAAGGAAGAAAAACAGAATGTAGTAGAAGACAATAGGCAATTATTTCTTGCTCACTGGTATTCTGGCGTGCTTGCTGGGTAATAGAGAGTTCAGCTACAGATGAGTGCCAGGAAGCGCCACATATCTTTCATTATTGGGCCAATGACTACCTGGGAACCCAGGACATACTCATCGCATGGCAGCTGGCAGAACACAAAGTTCAAGTAAAGTCATGTAAGGCATTCAAGCCCTTTATTCATGTGCCTTCTACTACATTCCACTGACCAAATAGAATCCCAGAGCCCAGCCCAAAGTCAAGGGGGCAAAGAGATGTCCACAGAGGGCCCAAGTGGGAGGTATAGCAGAATCACACAGTGAAGGGACTGCAGGACTATGACAGAGAGGGACTGTCATATCTGAGCAATCACCAGGTCTACCGCACCTGGGCTGCCAAATTCACCCTAAACCACACTCCTGTTGACAGCCTCTCATTTCCCACCACAGGTAGTCAAGGGAGATCACTCATTGGCTGGCAGGTAGCCGGTCTTTGTGGTGTCATCTGGTTGGTGGAACACTAAAGTAAAGGCCCACAAAGCAAATTTAGCTGCCCTCTGTGAGTATATAGTCCTTCTTGGGGACTAGATTTCACCATTTGTCCTGAATTACTTCTAATAAATGCCTATTCATTCTGATTTGTTTCTCTGGGTCTCTGTCACTTCCCAGTCAGAGGCCATAGTGAAAACAACTGAATTATAGAGATCTGAGAAGGGAAATCAGTCCAGAAGAGGTAAGAGTTGAGTGATAGAGAATGAGGGTGAACAGTCAGACCCCAGATTCAGTCCTCCAGCTGGAATTGCAGAACAAGCACACTGCTACTTTTACTGAGGTCATATGACTACAGAGGCGATACAGAGATTTAAACAATGTTCAATAAGGTACTCTTTGGCACAGCCATTGTTTACACAGGGCCCCTAAAAAGAAATCATTCCCTTAGGCCTATTTGGTTCTTGTCCACTCCTCTCAAATATTTCCTAACTTGGGATTCTTGGGGTTTCACTGTAACCTTCCAAGTGAATGATTCCCAGATCAATACTTCCAGTCCTACATTCTAATCTTAACTTACTCCTGCCGATGAATCACTATCCTTCCTGTATCTTGAACGCTCTATGGGCCTAGAAGTGAATGAACCAGCTTTCCATATAAAACTCTACCCCTTATGTCTTCCTGCCCTCCCTGTAGAGTACACTTTGGGCTCCCACACACTATTACACTCCCAGTTGCAGGTATCTCTGCTTGCCTGACCACAAGCCAGGAACCATTTGTGTTGTGCACACAGAGCCCACTTTCAGAGGCGCAGTAGGCTAAACACTTTCCCAGCCTCCCCTTGCAGCTCGGGGTGGGCACAGGCCCAAGCAGGAGCACACACCTAGGTGGAATGTGCAATGGGACTTCTGGGAAAGCTCTGCCTCTCTGATGGAAAGACAGGAGTGGGGGGAAAACTGTTCTTCTTCTACTGAGTTGCCTTGAGATCATGAGCGCACAGAGCTTCAATGTCTGGGCACCTGCTCAGAAAGCTTCCATGGCTCCCAATTGCCAAATGAATAAAATCCAGACTCCTTAGTTCAAGATTAAAATGCCTTCATTACCTGGTATATTTTTATATCTTGAGTTTATGTCTTTTGATTCCCTTTCATATGAATAGAGAATAACTATATTATGCTATTTTTGAGCTTACAATATGCCAAGTAACCTGTTAAGCACATGACGTAGTATTCACTGACTATTTCCAACCCTATGTGGCCAGTATTATAACACCCATTTTACAGAAATTAACAGGACCAGAATGCAAATGCAAGTTTCTCTCCATGAAGTCCCGTGCTTTTCAACCATTATTTCTTGGGTGCCTTCTGTCTGCCAGACACTATTATATCATATCATTTCCCCTTGCAGTTGGTTCTTCCCTCTGCCCTACCCATTTACTCATTCCTTCTGGGCTCAGCACAGCAAGTCGTTTCATGGGCAATGCACCTCACCTCAAGATGTAGCAAAAAGCCATCAGCAATCCCATTCTCCTTGGGAAAAAAAAGTGCAATCATTTTTCTATATTCCCTTAGAGCTTTCAGTCCTCCCTACTTGTACTATGGTAATATAATTACATCTTACTCCACATTTGAGGGTGCAAGCTCTTGAGGAAGGCAAGGTCTGATGCTTATGCATTTTGTAACTTTCCCCACCAGCTGCTCCCTCCACATGATAATAATGAGATAACAGTTATCAAGCCTTTACCACGTGGAAGACGGCAAGCTATCACTTTACACATTCTTCTACTTATTCCTACAATAACTCTATGGTTTCTATTACTTCCATTTTGCAGGAAAAGAAACAGTGTGGCAAAGTTCAGTCACCTGCTCAAGGCCACATACCTAATAGGTAGCAAAAACAGATTAAAATCCAACAGGTCCAATAGAAATAATTTTAAATTTTTAAGTGGCAGATTGCATCTCAGTTTTCATCAACGAAGATACAAAAGGTCTACACTTTAAAGCATTTGGATCAAAAGACTCCATTAGGAGTGCACCCAAGTTTTAAAGCCTTTTTCACTGCCAGATTTTGAACAGTGAAAAAGGGTTGGTTTTAAGAATAACCTTCACTGAGCTTCCCTGGCCAAATTCTATGTAGTAGGGCAGGAAAGGGAGGAGTTTAATTCAGTATTATCTAGGCCAGGAAATCTGTGCCCAATGCAAGACATGTTCCAAAGATTTTAGGCCTAAGTTGAAATCTTTGTGCATTTTGTGAAAAGGATGGTCTGTCCTACATAATTAAATCTGCTTTTAGATTCAATATCATATTACGGAATTTAAATGGCTTACACTCAAAGAAATTGATTTCTGCCTCATAAAGTTATTATTATGAGATTGATGACCTATTTTAGGGGTTCCCAAACTGGACCAAGGGTCCATCTACATAAGAATTATCTGAGGTAGATGGAAAAAAATGCATAGATTTCACAGTTATGGAATAGGAGTGGGTGACATTTACAAAGCTCTTGAGGGTTTTGATGAGCAGCAAGATCTGAGAACCACTGGATTCCAGTCCACTCCAAATCTTAATAGCTAACACTTCTGTAACTTACCATTTAAGAATAATCAAGCCAAAAAAAAATTTAAAGAGGTTTGTTCTATAGTTTCTGGCTTTAGTTTCCAACAACTGCAATTTTGAAAAGCTCCAGATTGTGATTATTAGGTCTCCTACATACTTGGTTACATCCACACAAAAGGCCTGATCCCAAAGAATCCATTCTATGAATTTCAGCAGTGACTGTTGAGAGTTCTGTTTGTGTAATGATATCAGAAGCATGCCTGGATAGGATTACATAAAATCAGGGAGTAGCAAGCACATTATGAGGAAAGCAGCTTGCCCTTCAATAATCTGATAAACAGGCGTTAACAGAAGCACCACAAGTACTGGATGCCTGAGTCTTCGAGCCTTTGTTGCACCACATGTCAGAGTGCTCCTAGCTCTGCACAAGATCAAAAATGCGGTCTTCCAGATAAAGTCACTCTCTGAGTTTCTTTGCAGGAACAGGAGGGAAAGAAAGGACTTTGTTTATAAGCATGGTATAAATAGTCTCAATATACAGTTCTGAGTTTGAAAGGGTAAAACATCAACCTGATAAGATTCAATAACACACACACACATATATATATGTATATACATACCATAAATATATTTGTACATACACGTTCACATCTATATGAACACACACGATTCTGTTATCTAGATGGTATTTATATGTGTGTGCATTAGGTATGGGTTTATGGTGTTTTCACATATGTGCACATATTAGTTATTTCCTGGCAGTCTTATCTATATGAACACACACGATTCTGTTATCTAGATGGTATTTATATGTGTGTGCATTAGGTATGGGTTTATGGTGTTTTCACATATGTGCACATATTAGTTATTTCCTGGCAGTCTTAGATTATTTCAACAACTTGAATCATTATAGGTAAAAACAAATAAAAACATAAAATCCAGCTAACTACTAGAACTATACTGACCAAGATTTGTGACACAGAATTAATCACAATTTTAAAATATACATCAGCTTCTACAGGAGATAAAAAGAATAGGGAGAGAGTAAAGGAAAAACACACAGCTCTGAGGGTCAAATCCAAGTTTTGACAATGTCACTGGCATACCATACGCTCTGGCCCAGAGACAGAAGCAAACTTGAGTAATGACAAGTAACTTTAATTAAACTCTCCATCTGCTTATAAGTTTGATGAACTTCAAAATGTACTTGCTCACCAAGTCAGGGTCTCTCAGAATGGTAATCCTTTCTTATTAATCTTTGACAAACTATTAAATTTCCCATTTCCCCCTGACCAATGGTAGAATGCCCTCTCTCCCTGTGATTTACAAGTCGTCTCAGAAATTAGAAAGTGATGTACAGCTCATCGAATTCATTTTAATAGGAATGTGAATGGCTTCCCTTTTGCTTTTTCGAAACACGATATCCTGAATTGTCCTCTCCATCCATGTGATAAATAACTTGGGTGCCAAAAATGAAGAATTTTTAAATGGCAAGATAAAAGGCATGATTCTGTATTCTCTGTTTATAAAGGGCTTGCTCTTTGAAGTGATAAAAGCTGTGGTCCTGCTGTGCTTCCACCTGCAAAACTCCTATTAAATCTAATAGAACTTAAAGGGGTACACGAGCCACCAAGTATGAAACCTAATTTCCATCTTGGTTCATTTGATTTCCTAAAATTACATCAACAGCAAAGTCAGATAGATGGTGGACGCGGGCGGGCTTCATGGGGCTTCTAATAGGTAAAGCTCTATTTTAGTATTTAAAGAATAATTACCACTCTGTGATTTCACCAGGATCCTATCACAGCCTATTTTTGTCATCTCCTTTCCCTTCGTTTGCCCACAGACATAACCAACACAACCCGCTAACTACTCTGTCACATTTTTTAGATAATTTAAGAAGAAAAAATGATATTCATTAAGATGCACTGTAAACCCAAAAGCACAAAAATCACTAGAATATCCACAACTCAGAAACCAAAGGGACTTAATCATTAAATTCAATTTTCCACTCACTGCATCTAAAATGAGTCACAGAGCAGACAGGGCATGTGTATTTAGAACTTGGATGAGGATGATGGTGAAATGAAGTCTTTAACCCATCCATTACAAATAGCCTTTGAATTATCCTGGGGAGACTGCCTAGATGTCCCTGTGCTGACAGATCGACAGGCTCAGTAACTTTAGAAAACCAACTTTGCTTCTCACCAACACCATTATTTCCCACAGAGTTCATTCCCAGATCATTCGATCAAGTATGCTTGCTATAATTGGATTTTCTCTCTCTCTCTCTGTCTCTCTCCTCCTCTCTCTCTCTCCCCCCCCTCCTCCTCCCTCCACTCTGAAAGTTCAAAATGGTAACGCTGAGCTTAAGCTCAAAATGGTGTGCAAGTTCCAGCAGAGACCTAGGCACCCACAAGTGTACATTCAATGCTTGTCAATTCAAAAATGCCAGCTCCAAAGGCCTACCCTAGAACTTTACAATCAACCCACTGAATTATGTCACCATGTACTAAAATCTGAAAACAGATCTGCTCTTTCTTTTTCTTAAATGGCAAAGAGAGAATACGATCGACAGCTTAATAGAAAACACAGCCCACAATATGAAAACAAAAGGTCACGTCATACTTTGCAAACTGCAAAATTTGTAAATTCATTTCCCTTACTTTCACTGTATAATATCTCCTCTTCACAAGAAATCACTTTAAAGTATTATTTTTGCTCTGGGTAAGAATGACTAAAGAGAGCACTCCTTTATTTCCCTTCAATCACAAAGTAAACATGACTGGAGATTTAATTGCAGTTTATACCATCATACATCCCAGCGGGATAGCTCAGCTGAGAGCTGAATCAGTGACACACTCTAATTTAGACTCCATGACCTTCTGGGCTGTGTTAATTGCCCTAAACCAGAAGTCGGTTCTCAAAGGGAAATGTCATCAGTAGGTAACTTGTATCATGGGACCCTTTGAGTTTTTTTGTCTTTCCCATTTTCCAGGAACAGTAGACCAGGGATTTTCTTTAAGAGACAAGTTATCGTGAATATACTTCAAGAAGTATATTGTGAATGTACTTCATATACTTATTATGAATATGTTTTGAATTGATGGCATATTTTTGCAAAGAAAAAAAATGAGAAGAAACAAACACATGGCAACAGTTTGCTCCTAGAAAGTATCCCTTACAATGGGATTTCTTAACCTTAGTACTTTTAGCAATTCAGGACAGATAATGCTTTGTTGTGGGGACTGCCCTGTGCATTGTGGAATGTTTAGCAGCATTCTTGGCCTCTATTCAATAGATGCTGGTAGCTCTGGTCCTGTTGTAATAACCAAAACTGTTTTGTGGCATTGCTGAATGTCCCCTCGGGGGTAAAACTGCCCCAACTGGGAGCAGCCACTGCACTCCAGTCTGGGTGACAAAGTGAGACTCCAACTCAAAAAAAAAGAATAAAAAAATGACCCAAGTTGAGAACCACTGCTTTAGTTAAAAAAAAAAAAAAAAATTAAGAATAAAGATAGTCCTTTATGTTTTTTTTTGTTTGTTTGTTTGAGTTAGAGTCTCACCCTGTCGCCCAGACTGGAGTGCAGTGGCTGCTCCCAGCCACGGCAGCCTCGACCTGCTGGGCTCCGGCGATCATTCCGCCTCATCCTTCCAAGCAGCCGGAACTACAGGCATGCGCTACCACGCCCAGCTGACTTTTTGATTTATTGTAGAGATGAGGTCTCGCTGCCCAGGCAGGTCTCGAACCCGCGGGCTCAGGCAATCCACTCACCTCAGCCTCCCAAAGGCGCGGGATTACAGGCTGAGCCACCGAGCCTGGCTAAAGATAATCCTTTAAAATGACTAAGGTCAGCCTCGGCAAGGCTGTTGCAAATCCGTTCTACCTCTGTGGCAGTTCCTGTGTCCCCATCACCAATAAAGCTGGGAGCCACCATAAACAGGGAATACATCAACAGACCTTTATCTTAAAAGATCTGTCAAAACTCTTCGTAATGTGCTATCATAAAACAAAAAAACAAAAGGGGAAAATGCCTGTGTCTGCAAAGGGAGGAAGCGAGTTAGCATTTTATACACCAGGAAAGGGAAAAATCCTATGCTTCAAAACTGCTGCACTAGCAAATGCCTGGTGCTCTGAGACCTATTTTTAAAGGGGGAGTGGGGGGCACAGAGAAACAGAAAAGTCAAAGTATGTTTATAACATCTTTTTATCTTTTTGACATATCAATGAAGATTTTTTTTTTTAGATAGAGAGAGAGAGGGACAGGAAAAGAAAAAGTCGATAAATCCTGCAGTAAAGATAAAGAATGAACACATGAGCAAGTAAAGCTAACCATCAGCACTTTTAAGCTATCCTTAAACAAAAAGACACTGATGAGACAGATTTATTTTAACCCCTTAGCAGAAAAGGTTACCGAATACAGTCTATCACAGGTACAACTGGAATACAGAAGCTTCCAGTTCCGTTTGGGGGAGAAAAAAACAAACCAAGTCTGGTGGCTTGAAAGCTAAGACCTGAGATTATCTCCCTTTACCAAGAAATTGGGTTACTCAGGTGATCAAGCTCACATCCAAGTAGGAAGGATATATTCTAGTTCTATAAACCCCAGATTGCCCTTCAAAGTTAGCTTCTTGCCAATAAGAGAAGAAAGATAGTCCTAGGCGTACATCTTTATCTATCAGCTTTACACAACAATGAAAACTGATATTAATCCAAAAGTACTTGTAATAGTGAGTTGACTCGGGGTAATTAACACTGCTCTCCTGCTTTTGTGAGGAAGATGCTAGAAAACCAATACAGAGGACAGCAGATGTTTACTTATAAAAAGCCCAAAAGAATTTAAGTGACCAAATACTTTTTCCCAAAAGCCCTGGAAACTTATTTTTCTGCACTTTGAACCTGCATTCCGCTCCTTCTCCATGAATGAACATGGTCTTATTTGCACTAAGCATTCTCCAGAATTTCCTATTGAACCGTAAATCAACTCCGAGGGAAGGATAGTGATTAATACAACAAATGGATCATGCCAGGGTAAATTTTTCACACCTGACAACTATGTCCTAGAGGAAGCATAAAAGATCCTGGCACTGCAACTTTTAACTTTCCAAATGCTTGGTGATTATTCTCACAGACCCAGAAGATCCATGACAAATAGACATTTCAAAATCTCTTGAGGAAAAAAATGACTTGAGCCCCAGAAAGTTAGTATAGGGTGTGTCACTCAGTGAGCGAACCCAGCTGACCACCAGACATTCATGTCTCAACACTGTTGTGTTGTAAAAGAGTAACATTCAGAAAGCAACAACAACAAAAATCCTTTGGTGAAAAAAAATAACCCTCAAGTGTGCAATAAAACAGGAACATAAGTTGCAACAGTACTGTGAGTTCTAATAAGATCAGAGAAATGCTTGAGGCATAACTTCTATGAGCCACGTTGGTAAATGTGGCCAATCAACCACCTGAAATGTGGCTTAGAATTGAGATGTGCTAGCCAGGCACAGTGGCTCATACTTGTAATCCCAACACGTTGGAAGGCTGAGGCAAGATTTCCAGAGCCCACGGGTTTGAAACATGCCTGGGCAACTAGGCACGACCTCGTCTCTACAATAAATCAAAAAATTAGCCGAGCATGGTAGCAGATGCCAGTAGTTCCAGCTACTTGGAAGGCTGAGGTAGAAGGATCACCTGAGCCCAGCAGGTCAAGGCTGTGGTGGTTGTGAGCGTGTCACTGCATTCTAACCAGGGTGACAAAGTGAGACTCCAACTCAAAACAAAAGAATCAAGATGTGCTTACAGAGTATGATCCGCACTGGATTTCAACTACTTGCAGGAAAAAAACTAAAATATCTCACTAGTAATTTTTTTTTTATTGATTGCAGATTGAAATAATGCTATTTTGGAGATAATGGGTCAAATAAAATATACTATTAAATTTAATTTCATCTCTTTCTTATTACGTTTTTAGTGTGACCACCTGAACATTTTAAATTACATGTGTAACTAGCACTGATGGCTCCCATGATATTTCTATGGGACATCCCTGTTCTAGAACAGGCATCAGTACATTCTCTGCAAGCGCCTTATAGGCAATATTTTAGGCTATGCCTCTGTCTACGGTGCTAAAGTAGCCACGGATAATATGTAAATAAGTGGGTGTGGTGCAATAGCAGTCATTTACAAAACCACCTGGAAGCTGAATTTGGCCTGTGTGCTTTACCTTCCCTGCCAGGCACCTAGTACATTAACAGTTCCCTAGAAAGAGAAAGAAGCACACATCTGTGATCTGAATCTGGCCGGCAAATGTGTTTCTGTCTCTAACACAGGTTTTGCACAAATCTGAACCTAAGATATCTTTAGACTGGGCATGGGTGTTTCAGGTTCCCACAGTCCCCATCACACCCCAAATTAAACCAGCTCTCTTCACACAATGGCCACGTGTGTGAGCATTCCTGCTGTAGAACCGGTGTCATTCAAAGACACACTCCAAAGAGAGACACAGTCAGGGAATCAAAAAATGTGTGTTTCTAGCAGGGAATGGTAAGTACTTAGCCACATATTGTCCAAATCAAATCAACTTTGAGAATGAAAGGAGGGGCAGAATTAATAATTATGTCTGGATAATGAGTTGCAATGGGAATGTGTATAGTTATTCTATTGAGAAAAGAAGGTAGCTCTGCAATAAAAATACGGGTCCACTTTCCCAAAGACACAGACATAAACAATCAAGAAAACTGTTGATGACACTTCTGCGACAGCACATTGTCTTCATGTTAAACAAACCCTTCCTCTAACATATCTAACAGAGCTGGGCTCCCTTAATATCCATGAACTGAACACCGTGGTTGGCTTCCCAGCATTCATTTCATCTTCTCTTTGGCCAGCCTTCCAAGCTCTGTTTTACCATCTCTGAGTAACAATTCTGGTTTTTGTCTGGGTTGCCACACCTTCCTTATCTAAGTCATAGATTGATGATTAAAAAAAAAAAAAGTTTCACTCAAGCTGGGTAATGAGCATGCAGAACCTAACTCTCCTACTCCTCCTACTTCTGTATACTCCTGATAATTTCCATAGCTTAAAAAAAAAAGTTTTAAGGTTTTGCCCAGACTGTAGGGTTGCAGCATATACCTTGGGCCTAACATAACCAGCAGCACAAATAACAGTGCTGGTTAGGACGTGACTGTCATATTCTGAAACACTCAGCCACTGGGCCTTCCGAGAAAGTTCTTCTTTCCAAACAACCCCTGCTGTGGACAGCAAAGTGCCCACCATAATGCAGAGCTAGCATTAGGATAATGCTGATACTGCAGATGGCACAGACCAGAAATGGAAAAAAACAGAGTCCCTAACAGTCTAGGGATGCTGAACCCAACCAAAACTGACTTTTCCATTATTGTTGAAGCCAATTTGAGTTGAGGATCTGCTGCTTGCACCTGGCATAGGCTACTTGTATAACCATCACCTTCACCTTCCTCCCTCATCTCATCCTTCCCTTATCCACTCCTCTTCTCTCTGTGTATGTGTGTGCAAAAAAATCATATTTATATACATATACGAAGCATGCATAGATATGGATATGAGGCCCCCAGTGATCTGTACCTGGAGAGTGTATGTGTGTGTACATACCACTGGGGGGGTAATCATGAAAATATGTGTGCTTTTGAAGCTAAATTAAGCAGTCAGAAGCCATTTTCCACCTCCCAAGCACTCCCCTGAGCTGCTAGTGCATCTGTTTTGCAGAAGCAGCTGGTGACACACTTTTTGCCTCACCAGGAAGTCACTTCCCAGAGAGAAGCTGAAGCGGGCAGTGCTGGGGCAGGACCCTCACCTGAAAGCACTGTAACAAGATTTCACCAATTCCTGCTTCCTTCCACCTTTCTCCTTCCTTAAAGGAACTGTGCAGTGTTCTGTCCACACCACAGATGCCTCTTCCTCCTCTATTCCTAGAACCTCAGGAAAATCTGACTTTCTTCACTCAGCTTGAAAATTCCTCTTGAGAAATGGGACGGGACGCTGTTTCACCCTCACAGAGAAGTCTTCGGCTCTGGAGGCAACTTAGACATCATCAAGAACTAGCACCAACTTCTAAACCACCAAAGACACTGAGAAGCATCCTTGGGAATCTCCCTGAGTCCCTAACACATACTAACCAACCTTTCAATAAGAACTCCATTATCTTCTACCAGTGCTTAGAATTTTTTTTAACTACAGAATTTATTGTTTCTTTTTATTTATTTATTTATGTATTTATTTGTTTTTTGAGTTGGGGTCTCACTGTCACCCAGGCTGGAGTGTAGTGGCGTGATCACGGTTCATCACAGCCTCGAACTCCTTGGCTTAAGCAAACCTCCTGCCTCAGTCTCCTCAGTAGATGGGACTACAGGCACATGCCACCACACCAGGCTGGAATTTTTTAATTTTAATTTTGGTAGAGACAAGGTCTTGCCAAGTTGTCTAAGCTGGTCTTAAACTCCTAGGCTCAAGCAATCCTTCCACCTCAGCCTCCCAAAATACTGGGATTACAAGCATGAGCCTCTGCACTCAGCCTTGCTTTTATTTTTTGAAATTGGTACTGCAACATTATCACCTTGTCTTCAACCTACCACCTCCTATAGAACTGGCTTTATGGATAAACACACCAAATCAATTAAAAACTAATACTATATTGGCCACCGTTCTTCCTACCCCCATACTAGTTTATGTACATGATCACAACAATATTTATTAAGTAATCAGAATTTGACAGGCACTGGACTAAGTATTATGCCATAGATTCTTTAATTTATTCTTCATCATATTTCCATTGTTAGATCCATATTACAAATGAGGAAACAGAAACAGAGAGTTTAACTAAGTTTTCTAGGACACACAGTTAGGAAATAGCAGCTCTAGAATTCACACTCATACTGGTTTGATTTAGTATCTACACTTTCAACTGTGATAGTATATCATCTCCAAAATTAAGAATTCAACCCCTTGTTAATAAACACACTTACTATTCTGGAAGAAGCCATTATGTCCACACTCTCAAGGGAGTATAACATAACTCCCTGCCCCATAAGTGTGGGCTATGCATGGTGACAGTCTTTCAAAGTGTACAGTGTGGGGTGTAGCAAATTTACAGTGGAGAAATCTAATAAAAACACTACCTCAAGTCAGGAGATCAAGGTCAACATCAACAGTCATAAATTGTGTTGACAGCATGTACCCTTGATAACATACAATGAAAACAGTACTTTACCTCTGTTATCCTCTACCCAGAAACGTATAAACCCAGTCTAATCATGGGGAAAATATTAGAAAAACCCAAATTGAAGGATGTTCTGCAAAATATCTGACCAGTACTCAAAACTGTCAAGGTCATCAAGAATATGAAAAGTCTAAGAAACTGTCACAGTCCAGAAGAACCTAAGGAAAGGATGCCATGGGGCATCCTGTATGAGATCCTGGAACAGAAAAGAACATTAGGTAAGATTAAAGCTATCTGAATAAATATATACTTTCATTAAAATGTCTCAATTTTGGTTGCTTAGTGGTGATACATGTACCAATCTCATGTAATGGTTAACACTAGGAAAAACTGGAGAATGGGATATATGGGAACTCTCCTACCTTGAGTATTTTTCCATGAATTAAAAATTATTTTAAAATAAAATGTTTATATCCCTAGTAGTTGGAGGGAAAGTGTAAAAGACCAAAGAACCCTAGAAGTTTCCACGTCTAGCAATAATGAGAACACTGCTCAGGAAGGGAAGGTAGGCTCTGTACTGTACAGTTCTACTGTGTTAACAGAAACCAAAAAATTCATCACACTTCTGGTCTGTTCCACTGATCCCTTCATTCTCTACTTTCTGCTCATCCCTGAAAGCAGATTATTTAATTCACTCGTCAAGTCCTTGCCTCCAACTCGAGTTATCAGATAGGCTATTTTTGAGTCAACTATTACTAGAAGACACTTACAAATGAGAGGACCTCCATTAAGTCCCCTTACAATAAGGTAAAAATAAAAAGACTGAAAATCTTTCAAAGGTGTTAAAAAAAAAACCAACAAAAACAACAACACTTTGAATGCCTTACAAGAGTAGTCATGAACAGGCTTTTAAAAATGCAAGGTGACTTTGAAAATTTTTTTATACCTTTCTGGTAAACGTTTTGCATAGAAGTCTCAGAGGAAGGGCAGAGTTGCCAGTGATTTGACCAGCATTACACTGATAAAGTAATTCCATGCCTGATGTTATTTCCAACACCTAAAAAGTCATTTTTTGCTTTATGGTTGTTGTTTTGTTGTTGTTGTTTTTTGAGTCAGAATCACACTCTGTCGTCCAGGATGGAGTGCAGTGGCACAGCTCACGGCCACCACATCCTTGACCTGCTGGGCTCAGGCAATCCTTCTGTCTCAGCCTTCCAAGTAGTTGGAACTACAGACGTGTGCCACCATGCCCTGCTAATTTTGTGATTTACTGTAGAGACGAGGTCTCTCCAAGTTGCCCAGGCTGGTCTCGAACCCATGGGTTCAGGCAATCCTCTCACAGGCTTGAGCCACCACGTCCAGCCTCAAAAAGCCCTCCTTAATCATCCGAAAGAATTAACTAGCTGTCATTTACTGTCATATACAGTACTTTGGTGGAAACTCACGGAATGGGGGTCCTAAAATGTTGAGTTGACATTTTGGCATATCCAGCTCTAGTTGTATCCATTACTTGCCACGATCAACTCAAGTGTTTCTTTCTTACATCCCAGGTAACAGACTCTTTAAGAACCCCATACTATACTGGACAGGATTAATCTTTGTGGAATAACAGCTTATTCCTATAAGAGATAATTCATACAATTATCTTATTAAAATGCAGACAAGTATTTTAAGAATGAAGAAGTAGGGCATTGTGGCTCAGCTCTGTAATCCCAGAACTTTGGGAGGCCTAGGCAAGAGGATTCCCTGAGCCCACTGGTTCGAGACCAGCCTGGGCAACTTGGTGAGACCTCATCTCTACAATAAATCAAAAAACTAGCTGGGTGTGGTGGCATGTGCCTGTAGTTCCGGTTACTTGGAAGGCTGAGGCGGAAGGATCACCTGAGTCCAGCAGGTGGAGGCTGCGGTAGCCGTGAACAGCATGCCACTGCACTCCAGCCTGGGCAACAGTGTGAAACTCTGACTCAAAAAAATAATAATAATAAATTTTTAAAAATTTTTTTAAATGAAGAAAAAAATGATGTGACTGTAAGTGTCCCCATAATTACTGTCTGAATTCAGCAGACAGACTCAACAATCTCTGCCTTCTTTTAATTTATGCTGAGTTCTAATTAATCCTATATTTCTGAAATTTCTTCCTCCCTCCCCCTCTTGTTCTTTCTTTCATTCTTCTTTTTCCCTCCCTTTTTCCCTTCTTCTCTTCCCTTCTTCAACTCTATTTCCTCCTTTTTGACACTGAAAATTAGAGCTGATGATCAGGTAATCCAGGAGTGGAAATTTAGGGCACTCTTCAGACTCCTCCACAGCATGCTCAGGGCAGTCAGCACTGAATGATTCTTAAACCGGCCTACAGACTCAGGGCTTGGCTGCACAATTCTTCAGAGAAAGGAGCTAATGAGCCAATGGCAGTCAATGGCACTAGAGAGGAAACCCAGTTCCCTACCTGAAAAACCAAAAACCTTGATTTAACAAAGGAGGACAAAGGGAGGTTCACTGACTATCAGTTAGTGTCAACACTAAAACTAAAAGAACCTAGCCGCGGCTGGGCTCCGTGGCTCAGCCTGTAATCCTAGCACTTTGGGAGGCCGAGGCAAGTGGATTGCCTGAGCCTGCGGTTTCGAGACCAGCCCAGGCAACTTGGCGAGCCGGGTATGGTAGCACACGCTTGTAGTTCCGGCTACTTGGAAGGCTGAGACCGAAGGACTGACGGAGCCCAGCAGGTCCACACTGGGGTGGCTGTGAGCATGCCACTGCACTCCAGCCTGAGCGATGGAATGAGATTCTGACTCCAAAAAAAAAAAAGAAAGAAACAAGCCTTCCAGTTCTTCTCAGGCCTGAGCTGCTCCTTCCACAGAAAAGCATCTTTCTTTCTCATAGTGATGTCTGTATTGATGTTTTCTTCTGTTTTGTTATTGAGAAATAAAGATATCTAGTAGTTAGTATACACCTAAGACCAATATGCATCCCACAATTGCCTTATTTCATAAAGTCAGACATCATTGATTATAAGACTCATCCCAATTTCAGTGATGTTCAAATATGAAAAAAAAACAACCCAACAACAATTTTCAAACATTACTAAATGAAAAATACATCCTGATTTCAGAGATGTTAAAATGAGAAGAAAAAAAAATCTCTGCATCAATGAAATCTGCTAAATCAGTCAGGCACAGTGGTTCATGCCTATAATCCCAGCACTTTGGGAGGCCGAGGTGAGAGGACTGCCTGAGCCCAGGAGTTTGGGACCAGCCTGGGCAACTTGATGAGACCTCATCTCTACAAAAAATTAGCTGGGCTTGGTGGCGCATACTTGTAGTTCCAGCTACTTGGAAGGCTGAAGTGGAAGGATCGCCTGAGCCCAGCAGGTGGAGGCTGCGGTGGCCATGGTCGTGCCACTGCACACCAGCCTGGGCAACAGAGTGAGACTCTGACTCAAAAAAAAGATAGAAATCTGCTAAATCATGTAATCCTCAAGAGAAGCCTACAACACTACAAGCATCATTTTTGTATTTCAGATGATGGAAACTAGGCTCAAAGAGTTGATGATGATGACTATCTTAGCCACTGGTAGTAAAATGAACATTCTCATGCTCCCTGACCTCTAGGAACCTGATAGAACAGGAGAATGCAATACCTTTTCCTACAGACCCTCACTTGATTTCTTATTTCCAAGCATATAAAGTTGAATCCAAAAACTAGCACTTCACCTGGGAGAAAATAGATGAAGACAATGGTTTTATAAAAATATATGGAGTAAACCAATAATTGGCCTTCACTCTCTTCCAGAAAAGACAGTGAGAAGAGACACAAAATTCTGGACTTGTGCCTATTAAGAGAGACAAAAACAACAAACCAGTGAACAGCAACAACACAAACATATGAAGGCAAGAGAACTCTAGAGAGCCCCATTTAAGAATTAACATGAATCTATGACCTAAAGAGAGAGCAGGATTCAGTTGTGAAAAGAAGAAAGGAAAAGGAGCCATGCACACACGGTCCAAAGGTGAGGACAAGAAATGCAAAGGAACAATCCCCTGTCCCATGCAACCCTCTGACTCTTGCCACAGTCAGCTTGCGCATGGAGTGCCATGCAGGCTTTCATCCATCCTAGGCAGCTTCAACTGCCCCCAAGAAACCAAGTTCTGCCCACACCTGTTCTCTCATACTGACAACTATCAGCTCTCCTGGCTCCCACTCCTCTTCATAACCCCAGGGGTCAGAGCCATTATTTATTAGAGCCTTCCTTTGTTTCGAGTCATGTAAGAGGAAAAAGCATCACTAATCTTTGCTTCAAGACAAGTTTCTACAATCTTCTTATCTATCTCTGCAGCCAAGATTAAAGGGGATGCTCAGGAAACCTAACAGGAGTTGCCTGAGTGTAGACTATTGGATTAACAACACCTACCATCAGCCTACTGGGTCATCTGTCTCTTTAATCTTGCTCAATAGATAACATTTGGGAAAAGCTCCCTTGTCTCCCGGAGACATTATTTTCAGTTATAAGCTATGAGGACGTCCCCTCTAGTCATCAAATTTAATGGGATGATTATTAAAAGGAATTTGCTAATATTAATGCCCACTTTCAACTTGAGGGCCTGAGCTACAAATTTCTCCTCATTTTGGCTGGTGGGGAACAGACCAAGGACAAAATCTGAATAAAGTTAAGGGAAAACCTGCTGCTATTCAATTATTTAATATATCATGTAAGACAAAGGTAGTGATCCATTATCTACTGAAAGATACGATCACACTGAAAGCTGTAATGAACTTTTACTATCCAGAGGCCACTCCATAACGGGGTGGGAAGCACAGCATATACAAAGTTCTAAGGTACAAGAGTCATCAACAGCCTTAAAAATAATGAAAACAGCAGGTTCTTACTGCACACTTACCAGTCAGCCATCTGTATTCTGTCACTTAACCTCTCAAACTGTGAAAACAGATACTGTTCCCACTTAGTTTTTACAGATGAAGAAAATCTGAGATTTAGTGAGGTTACATCTTCTTGACCATCAAAGCCTATGCTCCTGAGTCTTATACCACAATGAAGAAATGCAACACTATAGCCAAGTCCATAAGCAATGAACTCAGATCCCCAAATCCCAGCCCCTCCACTTGTGTGACCTTAAAAAATGTATAACGGCCAGGTTCGGTGGCTCAGCCTGTAATCCCATGCCTTGGGAGGCCGAGGTGAGTGAATTGCCTGAACCCACGGGTTCAAGACCCACCTGGACAACTTGGCGAGACCTCATTTCTACAATAAATCAAAAATTAGCCGGGCGTGGTAGCGCGCGCCTGTAGTTCCAGCTACTTGGAAGGCTGAGGCGGAAGGATCGCTGGAGCCCAGCAGGTCGAGGCTGCGGTGGCCACTGCACTCTAGTCTGGGCGACAGAGTGAGACTCCAACTCAAAAAAAAAACAACAGTTTAACTATTCTAAACCTCAGTTCCCTCATCTATAAAATGGGATAATTAAAGGAATTAACATACAGGGCTGACAAATGGATTAAATGAGATACTTGGCACAATGTCAGGAACATACTAAGCATGCAATAAATGTTGGTCATTAATACTGCTGCTTCTGCTACTACTAATAATAATGATGTCATATTCCCAGTTGACTTTACAACACTGACAACTTACTACTCATTTATTTTAGTCATTTGTATTATGATCAACTGAGTTCAAATACCATCACTATTATAGTATGAAGCAGAAATTATAGTGTATAAACATGCCCGATTCCTTCCTCATTCCCACATATAGAAACCTGAGTCTATCATCAGGTAAGTTAACATGGCTGAAAACCAATTCAAGGAATTAAAACACCAGCTTTTAGATATACTCCAGACTCAACAAAAATCTTCACTATAACCTGATGAATTTACTCATTTTTTAGAGTACACAACCTGTAGATTATGGTTAAAATGCATAAGGGAATGTTCTATGTTTTAAAGATGTTTGCATATTCAACTTGTAAGCAGCAATCTGCTCTGGTGTAAGCAAAGCATGCTATCACTGACGTCTTATATTTCAATTTTCTTTACACCAAAACAACAAAATATTTAAACAGTTAACATCTGCTCAAAGACCTAAGAGATGAAAGACTTCGGAAGGCATGGGCGGTGTGTTGACTACAGGAAAAGTCAAATTACATAGGGGCCAGATTTTTGAAAGCCTGACCTATTGTGTCAGAAAAGGAGAGCCAAATGCCAGAGAATGTATGGAGGGAAAACTGAAACTGTAAACAATCTGAGAATATTTAAATGAACAGATGGCAAAAGAAAAATAAAGACAAGGAGAATTTTTTAAATAATAGTAATTCTAGCACTCCTTTCAAAACATACAAGTCTATAATAATCAATTATTATAAATTATATTTTGATTTTTAATGTAAAATGGAGGTTGGGGAGGAGTAACAGGGAAAAGTAGTGGAAGAGATAGGATTTAGATTAAAGCACTCATGCAAAATGATCTGTGCTCAAACGTTCAGACAGTTGGGAAACCATATACAAAAGTGAGGCTCTCCAGCACTAAGCAGATACACACCAAGTCTGTGACATGATCCACTTCCAGGGATGTCACTTCCTCTACAGCAGAATCATTTTGCTCCAACAACGTATCTGGTGGAAACAACTTCAGCATGCCATGGAAAGACAACAGTTATAATTGAATAATCAAAAAGATGCTTATTTCTGTGTGGCAGGGAGAAACAGAGAACAGATGATTCTCACAGTTTCTTTTTCACAACCCAGCCAGACTTAGAATTCATTTTGGTCCTTTTAGCTAAAAGGAAACTGGCAAGGGGTGGGAGAAGTGGCCAGAGAAAAAGATAAGTAGACAGCAATCAGAAAGCTATATTGTACCTGGACTCCTGTCAATTTGCAGGTTAAGGCCTTGGATGGCAATAGTACCTTGTTGTTATTATTTTTTTTAATTGGTGACTTTCTGTGCCCTTTTCCCCGGTATATAACTTATTTTTTTATAGAAATGGACATAAACCTAAGTCAGTAGATAAATAAAAGAAAAAGGGAATTGACTCACTTAAAGAATTTAAAAGTTTAAGGTATAACATTCTAGGCACAGCTGGTTTAAATATCATCATGGCCATGATTCTTTTTCTACCTTTCAAGCCAACAAGTTGCATCCACAAAGCCAAAACTGCAGCATACTCTCCTGCGGATGAGAAAAACAGCCAAAGGAGAAATGCTCTGTTTGTGAGGGGACTCGTGAACTCAGGAAGACACTTATTAGCCTTGTCTGAGACACATAACCAGTCTTGAAACTATAACTGTGGCTAGGTGTGCCAACAAGCCTGAGAGACCTACCCACTCAAGTGAACGAGACTGGGCTGTGTAAGTGGTCTACTCCCGCTCTGGCCACTATGATAGACAGCCCTACTAGAACTATTAAGGGTGAGGACTGACAGAAGACCTGGGGGAGGAATGTGATGGACCAATAAAAAGACAAACACTGAGATGCATCCAATATTCACAATCATTCATTCAACTTTGGAGACCTTTCTTCCATTTGTTTATATTTCCTAACTTATGTTTCTTATGCCATGCTCAAAGCCTTTCTTTTAGTTTTCTATTTAATAAATGAATGGCAAGCTGTGGGCTGTAAGAAGGAAAAAAGATTTTTTTTAAAAAACTTACCTTGGGAAAAAAGTTTTTAAAAATGTGACAAAGCACACCTGAGATTTGAGGCTAAATTCCTAAACTCATTGGTGAAAGGGGTCAAAAACTGAAAAGAACAGGATGGGTGAACATGAGCCCATCATGTTTTGGTGTAAAGAAAGGGTAGACTCAAAGGCAAAGCAAAGTTATAAAGTCATGTGCTTGCCAGAGTCCCCTTTGGTGACACTGCACCAACTGTGAGACTTGACCTCTCACCTTTCACGCTCTCCCAAAAAACACTGCACTCCAAACTAACAGCTACTCAAGCAGAAAGATGAGCTCTAACAACTGAGGCATTCCAGCTTCTAGAACTAAGAATCTTACTTATTATTCATGAACATGCATTAATTAAATATGTACTTTCTGCCTTCCTCTTCTCTTAAACCTCCGCAAATTATTAACAAAATCCAAAAACTGAGATGAGACGAAAATAAAGTCATTAATAAACAACATCTCTGAAAGCAAGAAAGTACCCAATGTCCCAACTACACTTATAACTGGGTAAGTAGAATAAATGAATTTATTAGAAATATAGTAGTTCTGGCCAGGTAAGGTGGCTCATGCCTATAATCCCAGCACTTTGGGAAGATGAGGCAAGAAGACTGCTTGAGTCCAGGAGTTTGAGACCAGCTTGGGCAGCATAGCAAGACATCATTTCTACAAAAAAAAAATTAAGTGAGCTGGGCGTGGTGGCATACCTGTATTCTCAACTACTCGGGAGGCTGAGGCAGAAGGATCACCTGAACCCAGGAGGTCGAGGCTGCAGTGAGTCATGATTGTGCCACTGCACTCCAGCCTGGACGGCAGACTGAGACTCTGACTCAAAAATAAATAAATGAATGAATGATTAAATAAGAAATATAGTGGTCCTGGGCCCCTGAAATGGTTACAACTACCTGCCCATACAGCATTCTTGCCTGTTCTGGAGAGTTGTCTTTAATTGTCCTGTTGCAGCACACATATTCTTTCCCTGAGGTATATAAGCCTTGGGCCTGGGGAGTAACATGGCAGAGACCTACCTATCTTGCAGCTGCCTGGGACTATGCCTCTGTAAGTTTCCTCAATAAATCACCCAAAACCAACAAGCTCGGATTTGTGCGTCTCCTTTGGTTTCTCAGCCCCTTCTACATTTAAGGGTTGCTTTGGATATGTGGCTCTTTCATGGAACAAGGTTATCTAAGCAATAGGATCATTTCATTCCTAAAGTCACTTGGTAAGGTTGGCTCAAAGGCTGAACAACATATCTCAAAGACCTCATTTTGCAACAGAAAATAATTTCCCAGTGTCTGTGGGAGCAAAAACCTAAATTATAAATCTAAGAACAACACACTGTAGTTCTTACCCAAGGTAAATGCTGACTTTGTTTTCCTGCCCACTGAGAAATGATAGTTTCTGGCTTCCTAAAACTATCTTCAAAGCTTGAGATCTAATAGCCAAGGTTCAGTGACATAAATATGTGTTAAGAAGTCAAATCAAATAATAAAAATTACATCATACTTCTACCCTGTTTCATTAACAAGTTAGCAACCATTGATTGGACTGTTCTTATTTTGAACCGATGACTTAACACAGTAAGAAGAAAAAAGAGGTGCTGATTTATAATTCATTTTAACCAGGAATTTCCTTGTTAACATACAACAGATCAAAAACTCAGATTTTACATACACTTTATCTTGTTGATATTCAAAGACTTACCAACAAATCGATCATTGTACCTACCTATGTCAAAGATGAGTGACTTATTCAGATGTATTTTCCCAGACAAAATAATTAAATCACAATATGAATAATTAAATTTAAAGAAAAAAAATCACCAAAAAAAAAAAACCAAAGAAGTAAAAAAATTTTACAGATGAAAGGGATTCTGAGACTGAGATGTTTATCTTCTGATGCTTCAATAAAGTTATCTGTGAAACCATGGGCAAAATAAACAGCTATAAAGATTCTGCTCTAACACTTCATCATGTATATACATAAGGAAAGCATACATTTACAACCTTACATGTAAACTTAGCCAAAAAAATAAAAGAATGTTTTATCCAGGAAAGTCACTAAGACATCAGCAGAAACTTTGCTCTCCCTGCTGGTTCTTATTCTGACTTGAAAAGCTCCAATGAACTCAATATTGATGTTTTCAGTAAAATAGTATAATACATGGCCTGAGTTTTGTCATCATGTAGGATTTTAATCCAAACCACTGAACGAAAACACTCCCGTTCAAGTGCAAGTTTGTAACAAACAAGTGTCTGAGATAGTTATGAAGACAAGATGGCTCTCCTACGTAGCCTATGCTTGAAGGAAGAGCCAAAAGGGGGGAAGGGAAGAGTGTAATAAATCAAAAGATTCACTGCAGCAACATTACAGGATAAGGATTTTCCAAAGTAATAGAACAATTGATCCTGAGGGTTTCTTCAGCACAGTTGTGAAACAGGGAGAGGTCGGCGCTGTCTGTATGCCACTGGCCATGACAAACACGGCTAAGTGATCACACCAGTCTACCCCACTAAGCTCAGGTGCAGCCTGTGAACGCTCCACCACTCAAGTAGACACCACCCACTGGAATAAGCATGGCAAATGAAATACGCTGACCCCAGTGGTACCCGCAAACAGCTGCTAAAACTGAAGTCCTAAACAATGCGCTATGTAGGATCTCAACTAGGGCAGAAGAGGCCAGTTGTAGAAATTGATTCCTCCTCCCACATTAGAGGACTAGGTTTTAAGCATTATCATTATCTCACCTCACTGATAATGGAAGCCTAAAATAACAACTAACTCCTCTGAAACAAAGTACCTCCTTAGTAGTATGTTATCATTATCTGTGGATAAACTTCCATTACCATAATCTAAACACTTATGATTTCAGATACGATTTCAGAACTCTTGGCCCTTTTGAAATAAAATACTCATTTAAATGTAGACATGGTAATCAGGTCATGGAATAAAAACAAATTATCCATATGATGTACTGAATGCAAAGCAGGAAGGGGTCTTGTAACCGAGGAGCATGCTACTATTTTTGTCCTCCTCATTGTTCTAGTAGTGTTTAATGTTTCACTACTGTAGCAATTATAACACTGTATTTGCCCTTACCCACTCATGTGTTAGTCTACCCAACTACTATGAGGTTTTTAAGACTAGAGAATATATCGTAATCATCATAGTACTGTAAGAAACTAGACATACCAGTGTTAAATAGTGCCCGTTAAATTTCATGTAATGCAAAAGTATCTTAAGACACAGCGCCTAACGATGAGAAAAGATGGGCAAAATAACAAAAAACAATGATTACGTCCCAAAGTGAGAATGTGTCAGCCAGAGTAGGGAACAATTCTTGGCAAGTGTGTTCATGCAGAACAAAGGTCATTAAACTAAGGTCTGTGGGCTGACTCCAGCCTCTGTTTTTCTTTTTTCTTTTTTCTTTTTTTGAGTCAGAGTCTCACTCCATCACCCAAGCTAGAGTGCAGTGGCACGCTCACAGTCATCCCAGCGTTGACCTGCTGGGCTCCAGCGATCCTTCTGCCTCAGCCTTGCAAGTAGCCGGAACTACAGTCGCACTCCACCACACCCATCTAATTTTTTGATTTATTGGTCTCACCAAGTTGCCCAAGCTAGTCTCGAACCCCTGGACTCAGGTAATCCTCTCACCTCAGCCTCTCAAAGTGTTGGGATGGCTGGACTCAGTGGCTCAGCCTGTTATTCCAGCACTTTCAGTTCGAGACCAGCCTGGGCTACCAGGTGAGATGCCGTCTCTACAATAAAATAAAAAATAGCTGGGTGTGGTAGTTCGCGTCTGTAGTTCCGGCTACTCGGAAGGCTGAGGTGGAAGGATCGTTGGAGCCCAGAAGATCAATGCTGGGGTGGCAGTGAGCATGCATGCCACTGCACTCCAGCCTGGGCGAAGGAATGAGACTACAACTCGGGAGTTGGGGGGAGGGGCTGGGATTGCAGGCTTGAGCCACCGCACCCAGCATGTTTTTCTAATAAAGTTTTATTGGTACACAGTCCTGACCCATTGTTTAGGTATTGTCTGTGGCTGCTTTCATGTGGCACAGTTGAGTCACTGCAACAAAGACTACAGAGCTCACAAAGACAAAAATGTTTAAAAAAAAAGTTTGACACCCCTGGTCTAGAACAAACGATAGCTAGAACTCCAGCAAGCTGTGAACTTGTAATGAAAAGAAATTAATCTTTATTTTCAACAATCTCAAACTCGTTGAATTTCACATTTAGCATTCCCTTCAATTTACGTATACAGAAAAACCCACAGTACTATTAGTAATACTTGAGAATTTGTCATCATGAGAAATCATTCACATTACAGTTGCTGCAGGTATCTCAAAATGTCATATGCACTCATGACAACTTTAATATTATGATAGTTGTTAGACCTGCTACTAGATCTTGTAATGTGTTAATAAAACATTCATGCATTGCCAATCACAAATTTTAATGTTTTGATAACTAACTCAATACAATCAGTTCCCTCTGTAACCTCCATGTACTCTGGTTGATAAGTTAAAAACATATATTATACATCTAGCAGTCCTAGACACCTGAATTTCTTTCTAATACCTACAAACAAAATGTAAATCTCTGCCTCCACAATTAGAAGCCCCCATGCAGTACACGCTGATGCTGAAAATAAGTCTGAACCATGTAAATGAAACACTATTAAACTGAGAAAGGGAAACAAGTTGGCTTCATGTCCTTGGAGGACAGAGGAAGAAGCAAGCAGCAGGACAATAATAGTTCACAGGCTGAGAACTATTGTCTCAAGACTTGGGATAGTGCCACAGACCCTTTATTTTTCTGAGACAAACTCACAAGTTGGTAGTCTCCACTACATCGAGAGTCATCTTCAAGGAAAAAGTATAGCAATGGAGACAATATCCTTGGGGGAATAAATGGCCTTATTTCAACACTTTTAACAGGACTCTGCTGGGTAACGAGGGGTATCACTAACGCCATCGTGGCCACAAATGCCTACCTAAGAAGGCAATTCTCATAATAAACGGAAACTACTTTACAGCCCATCAAGTCAATAAATCGGCCTTTTAAGAAGTTTCTAAGAACAAATTGACTTTAACAACTCCATAGGAACCATTGTAATATAATTGTGTCCATCATACCAAAATTGGAGGCTTCCAATAAGGAATGAACATTAAGAACTGGGGTCAGTGATCAAGCATTTATGAGCTTCCCAGAAGGACCTAATAAAGCAGACTGTGGTGATTCAGTAAATGTCTGTACTGTCCCACGTTACTGAGGGGCTTTTTACTTCACAGATCACTGAGAAATGAAATAGTAATGACACCACTCGGAATCTTTACCGTTTCAAACGCCAATGAGATAACCCATCCACTAAAACTAAGTACAGCAAAGTTTTTCCAACAGACACAATGTGATGCTAACAAAGTCGCCATAGATCCGTTCAGGAATAAGGTAGAAAAGGGAGTAACAACATAAATCAAATTCCTACTGTGGGGTTTTTCTTGTTTCTGGATTCTTCCCAGAGTAATTTTCCTTAACTTTAATTATTAACAGAAAATGCAAATTAATGGTAAAAGTCCACTAGGAATTATTCATCACCATAATTCCTCCTTTATCAATCACCTTATTTTTTGGTGGGGAGGAGAATGGACACACTTCAAAGTTCAACTCAACAAGGCATTTGTTTGTTATGCTAAATAGCTCTTTTTTTTTTCTTTCCTCACAAATGGTCTAGCTTTTAGGAAAACAGAGATTATTATAGCCTATGTTATAAAGTGCTTTTGAAAAAGCATACTAGATCACCAAGTATTTTCTCTCTGGGGATAAATGTTAAAAACCAAAACTATATTTTGTTTTGAAAAATCAGCAGTGAGACATGGAGGATCATAGCAGAAATTCAGAAACAATTCAGAAGACATCTGTTTTCCCCTTGTCATTTAAGCCATTACAGTGCATAGGGCTTCTATTCCCATTGGGACACTTCAAAGACACAATGCAAATTTTCCTCAGATTTAGCATATTCTAAATTGATACCATCTAATCAGACAGATAATAATCATTTAAAAATATATTAGTTCCAAAACTTGATAGACATATGCCATTTCTGGTCTCTTAAAAATAATCATGAGACATAAGTATAAAAATAGGAGAACCACAAAGGTAAAAGTAGTCCTTTCCTCCAAAAATAATACTGCTGCCTGTAGCTGACACAACCAATGGGGTGGATTTCTTTTCTCTTTTCTGACTCTTCCCTACCTAGATGCTCCAGCTACCCTTGAATTCCTCCAATAATTATGATAGTAAGCCTAGATGTTCGATGTTTCTTAAAGCCCTCTAAAGATGAAGACCCATAACTGATGACCAACCGATAACAAAACAACTCATAAGACTCAAAAGTATCAAGTCAACCCAAACTAAGTTTGGTCATATCATGTGCCTTCTATACCAAGAAGTAAACCCAAACCACAATCTGTCTTCTTTCCTCCCATTAAAAATCTAGAAACAGCTAAGGAAGAAGAAAAAGAGCAAAATAAAAATTTTAGAAAATAAGATGCCGGGCGCAGTGGCTCACACCTATAATCCCAGCATTTTGGGAGGCCGAGGTGAGAGGGTTGCCTGAGCCCACAGGTTCGAAACCTGCCTGGGCAGCTTGACAAGACCTCATCTCTACCACAAATCAGAAATAAGTTAGCCAGGAGTGGTGGCGCTTACTTTAATTATTAACAGAAAATGCAAATGAATGGTAAAAGGCCACTAGGAATTATTCATCACCATAATTCCTCTTTTATCAATCACCTTATTTTTTGGTGGGGAGGAGAATAGACACACTTTAAAGTTCAACTCAACAAGGCATTTGTCTGTTAGGTTAAATAACTCTTTTTTTTCTTTCCTCACAAATGGTCTAGCTTTTAGGAAAATAGAAATTATCATAGCCTATGTTATGAAGCGCTTTTGAAAAAGCATACTAGATCACCAAGTATTTTCTCTCTGGGGATAAATGTTAAAAACCAAAACTATACTTTGTTTTGAAAAAGTAGTTCCAGCTACTTGAAAGCTGAGGCGGAAGGATGGCCTGAGCGCAGTAGGTCAAGGCTGCAGTGGCTGTGAGCATGCCACTGCCCTCCAACCTGGACGACAGAGTGAGACTCCAACTCAAAAAAGAAAGAAAAGAAAAGAAGATAAAATGCTAATAGCCCAAGGCAAATCTTCCTCTTTTAATTTCTGAGCAAACACCATAACAGGCACACCTGATACCACCTACTCTGCCACCCTCAGATTATAGGGGGAAATGTATTGCTGTTGTTTTTAATTCCATAGTAAGTGTTGAGGAAAAAAACCAGTGGCACATTAGATTTAGGAAGCTTATATATGATGTTCATTTAAGGTGGCTTTTATTTATAAATCTAATTAGTGGTTGTCACTTTCTAGTTAGAGAGGGAACTACAGGAAAAGTATAATGGGTAGCCACTGGGGAGAATGGATGGTTATTGAGAGACCAGGAAAGTGTAAGAATTGAAGGGAGGAAGAATCAAAGGAAAGGTAGGAGAGAACTGGCCCTACTTCCCTTGAGAGAGAGAGAGAGAGAGAATCGTGTAAGGCAGGTTGTTCATTAGGGTGTTATCATCATGACTCTACATATATGCAACCCCACTTTCTTGATTTCTTATGACTTCTCTCTTACTATTCATGTATATCTGGATATAAAGACTCTATACTGTATTCTAAGAAGATGTATCAATATGAATAACATCCTGCTTTCAATGTGACAATGTTTTCTGTATATCTTTCTTTTTTTCCCCCCAAACAACATCTGTTTATCAAGTGGGTACTATCAATGGAAATTAGGTCTATGCCAGCAAAGAGTAAAACAGATATAAAATATAAAGCTAATTTAAAACAAAAAAATCTACTTTTACCAGAAACATGCAGATAATGAAGATCTAAGAATTTGGGAAGGTCTTTAATTAGCCTAAATTATCTGGATAATTACATTGATTTTTGCTAAAGTCAATTTATTCCTAATTGGTGAAGCTAATTATATAAATATATCTCTCTTCTACAGTGTTCTAGATTTTTCAAACCAAACAATTTTTGGTTTAAATTTTCTAGGTAGGTACTAAATTGCGTGTTTCATTTTACATTTGTATAAACAAAGTCCTCATGTGGATATGACCTGGAAAAGCATGCATATCTCCTGAACTGTCTTCCCTCTAATTGCATCATTCTAAAATCCAAATACAGTAGAGGTTAATGTGCAGAACCTATACTTAATTCACAAGCATAGCTTGGAAAAATGGTTAGCAGTTGCCTGTTAGAAGCACAGCCATGAAAACGTCTGTAGCATTTCTGCATGTAATTAGCCTCTTTTCTCCCCCCCTTTGCTATTTATAAATGCATAAATATACCTGCGCTCTACGTAACGATGACAGACAGTGACAACATATTGATATACAGTGCCACTTCGTACTTGGAAATGAATATTTCATTAGCTGAGTTATCACTGCTGGGTTACGACCTTCAACTCTCTAATTTTAAATTCATCCGTTTTCAGACTATTAAGCTGTTCTTAGGCACACCACAGAAATTACAGATGTAGAGGTAAATTTTCAAGATAATTTTTAATTTCAAAAAAGGTCAAGGATATGCATACTAAATTCTTTAAAAGAATTGTATCTCATAATGAGAGCAAATGGGTCATTTTGGTTGCTAATGATATTTGCTTCACATGTAAAAATGGAAAGGCAGAAGAAACAGATCATGATCACTGAATAAAATTATCAAGCTCCTAATTTCTCAGTACGATGCATAAGAAACTTAAAAAAGAACAACTACGCAGAAGATCAACTAAATAGACCTAGCTTAAACTTCATGAAAGCTTACAGTGAAACACAGATGTCAGCTTCTAACACAGCCTCAATTTCCCCAAACACAGTACCCCTTCCAAGAATAAACTCTGACTCATTTCACACACACACACACACACACACACACACACACACACACACACACACACACACTCACTTCCGAGGATAAAAATATGTCTTTGTAGAATCAAAAATATTTACATATGATGATACATATTAAGATACCAATATCTGAAAGAAATGAAGGAAGAAGAGAAGAAAATCACTAATTAAATGACAGCTGTTTCTTGGCCATAACCCCTTCCCAACCCCTTCAATCCGCGTGTAGCCTTGCCCTTCAGATGTGCTGCCTGGAACAGGCTCCGGTGAGTTTGGCTCCCTTGACACCATCAACTATGTACCTCCTTACAACTTCTGAAGCAGTTTCCGGCTCCCCTACTACTCTTAGTTCACTGTGCACTTTTTACCACTCCTTGCCTTCTCAATGCAGGTTCCTCTTCCCTTTTCAGCTCCTTAAAAATAGGTGTTTCTTAGGGGATATTGCTCTATAAAGTGTCCTTCAGTCATATCAGCTAATCTCAAACCTTTGCCCTATTGCAGTCTCAGGCTCAAACAGCCAATAACCAGCTGGATTTTTCCAACTGTTCATCCAGCTAGCTCCTCCAGTTCACCCAGTCAATGACAGCACAGATCCCCTTCATGGCTCTCCATTTCAGAGTCTAAAACATGGCACAAAGGCTCACCACGACGAGGCCTCTGCTTGGCAACCCAAGCTCACCTATCTCCAGTGTCTACCTTCAAATTCCTTCCAGGGCTCAGTACCTGCCTGTGGCCCCCGAGCACAAGTTATACCAGTTCTGGCCTCCACACCTTGCTCATGCTTTGTTTACTGCACCAAACATGTTGCCACTAGCCCCCACTCCCAACCAATGTTAATCTCAACCCTCAGCACACACTGTCTCGGCCCTCCTCACCCACAGTAACACCCAGACACACAAAAACCTTCCCTGTTCACCAAGCCACACTCTAGCATAGACTATAGCTGGGTCTTATAACAACATATGCATTTCTGCATTATTGCAGTTAGCATATGAGGGTGCTATGTGAATCATCATCTCTGTCTATTCCACCCTAACTACAGTGAACACTCCTTAAGTGTTTATTCCCAAAAGGGTGCTTGGCACAGATCAAACAGTAAATATGCTTTTAAAAAGTGAATTATAAACAGAATGAACAACTACACACATGCAATTATTTCCATGAAAGAAAGAGCAGATCCTGGATCTAACATGCAGTGTAAAGATCACATCAGCAATGAAGGATTCTATGATGCCCCAAGTCAAATAGGTTACATGTTCCTCTTCAATATTCTCTTTCAGCCCTTTTCTCATGAGACCACTCTGCCTCAATTAACATCATTTATGCCCATCCTTGAAACGTCACCCAACACTCTTGTTTAGCTGCACATCACATGTCTTTGCACACATCACACTTTTTAATGAAAGATTGGTGCAATTATTTGTCTAACGTCTGTCTTTCATAACAACTAGGTTTTGTGAAGGCAGAGTTCATCAGTCTGGCTGCTGGTTCACACTCAATTTACTGACCGATTTAACACATGGCTAAATTGATGAATAAAGCATTGTCTTCATCTATTATTAAATTAGCACTGATTGGTTTGTCAAATTAGCCAAGTGATACCTTGGAAAATAAACAACTTCTGACATTGAGGAGATGGTAGAAGAAACAAGTACATTTGAGTGAGTTCACCTTTAAACAAGTTCAATGCAAACCAAAGAAAGGCAGAAATATGAAGTACCTTGTCCTTTGGCTGTAAAAGTCTTAAAGTCATAGTGGAGCCCTACAATAATATTTCCCAATATTTCAGAAAGCCTACACAAAATAGTCCAACCCATCAAGTATCTCTGCTTGAACCTGGAGATTATACCCATCCAATGAGGTAGCAAAGGTAATCTTGTGCTGAACTGAAGCTCTGATTTAAAATCATGTCTATTAATAAAATGGAAAGAGTAACTAAATACTTAAATTCTATTAATTTAGTACTCAACATCTCATAATAATTCAATTGAAAATCAGCTGTCTGTCTACATTCAAGGTTAACTCATATTATCATGCTGACAAAACCAAAATATTTATAGACCAAATGCAGCCCAAATCAGAGACAAATCTAGTTTCCTCTGATTTAGTCTCATGCAAGAAACTCACAATAGATCATTTAGCATTCTCAAAGTTTTTATTCAGTGGAAGCATCAGGATGTAGGAAAAGATGACTTTATCCCAAATTCACTGATCACACAACACAGAGTTTGTGTTTCTTTAGTTTCAAAAACTACAATAAATTAGAAAAAAATTGATCAAAGGACAGTTGTCAAACTGAAGTTATACTTTATATCTAGCATTTATTTCTAGAAAACAGATTCTAAATACTCATATACCTAGTATCCTTCAACATATTATATAAAAAGTACATCCAACTAAACCTATTTTATATGAAACACTTGGCAAATTCCATTTCATTGGCTCTCCTACTCCTAAAGGTTTATGAACTTTTTCAGTGCAGGTGGAAGGAGGGGAATCAATACTGAATTTCCCAGGAGCTACAGCCACAGGGCATCCTTCCTCCTGTAAGAGACCATTGCTGAGGCATTCCTATCCAAATTCTTTTAATATATGTGTGTTCACTCAACTTTTGGCAGACAGTCTGAAGTCATCTGAAATTAGCTAAAATAACTAAAGAGACCCAAGTCAAATACTCTAAGAGCTTCATAATTACAAAAATTTCTCCTCACTCCCTCCAGAGGCACATTGTAGGAGGGCTCTAAGCTAATCAATGTTTTTTGTTAACAAAATCCCATTAACTTATAATATCACACCATCATGTACATCGCCCTCCAAAACAAAGAATATGGACACAGGCACACATTTTAATTTCATAGACATTTTATCTTCATATTTAAAGCTAATTGGCAGGAGTGCCTAAGAATTAAGTTTTTCAAATGGCTAATGAACTGAAAACAAATTCTTAAATATGGATGCAAATTCAACTGTCTCATGGGGCTAGGTAGATAATGTAAGTGGCTAAGTTCAATAGATTACTCTTCAGTAGGGACTGAGAAGAAGGAGGCACTGTGGTCATGCAGTAATGCAGGCTCCCTGTTGTCCTAATGGCTGATTTTACTGCTTCAATTAAGAATGTGTGCATGTGATTTTATTTTAAGGAAGATTTGGCCTTTTAAATCAAAATCCCTAACTTTTAACTGTTGGTAACAAATTCAAAGGCATTAAAAACACGGGGTCAACAAACAAAATATTTGTAGTCCAAATGGAGCCCAAGTCAGAGTCAAATCTAGTGCGACTGTGATTTGGTCTCAAGCAGGAAGCTCATGATAGCTTCATTAAGCATTCTCAAAATTCCTTCCTGAGTGCCCAAGCGTCTGCCGGTCCCCCACTCAAGATTCTGATGTTTTCCAGCTTTGTAAAATGATCCCTCCCACAAAACAACAAAACAAAGTCTGATTGTCATTACCCAGAGCTGCTGATTAAATGACTAATTTCCAGTAACTTGTCATCACTTGATTATACTTTATATAGTAACGCTGACTTTGTCTTATTCAGAGAAACACATTTGGGTTTCACACGTGACTTCTATGTCTGGCAATGAAGCTTTGTGGCCATTAAGTTCTTGTATCAACTTTTCTGAGGTTGGAGTGTCTTAGGCTGGACCCTGTAACTCCACCCCTAGAAACAGAGTCTAAGACAAAGATGTAAGTACCAGTACTTCCATTGGGAGGTGACCCCGGGGGAAACAATCGGGGTGTGGGGAACAAGACAAAGGAGGTATTGTTCAACTCTGATCAGTCACTGGCTCAAAGTTGCTGGCTACAGGACACAAATTCCTCCAGCCCTTCTGGATGGCCACGTACAGAAACCTGTGGCCCCAGAAAGTCACTGGGCAAAGAGTTGCAATTTCCAGCAGGTGAACAGTAGATTATTAAGCAAAAAACAAAATATAAAAAAATTAATAAGTGCTTAGAAATGAGAAAACATGGGCAGGATATTAACAGCATCTATGAACCGCAACTTCCTGGAATGCCCTGATGACACTGAGAAAGGGTTAAAACAAGAAAATGTAAGATGCCAACCTTTCTAAAGCTAAAAGGTTTGGTGGAATGTCTACTCTGTGAGGTAGATCATGCCTACTTTAAAAAACGCCTAAGAGATCATTTACACAATCTACATCCCTCAACTTCTACATGCATCTTTACTGGCCAAAGGGCTGTTAAAAGAAAAAAAAAAGCATCATCCTTGGGAGAAATTTTAGTCTCATTCCCCAAGGGACAAGTCATCTGCGATGTATGGTGCCAAGCACCAAGCCTGCAGCCCCCAACACTGCCATGTGTAATTAGGAAGGCAATTAGAAGCAGTCTTACCCTCTGGCCAATTACTGCCTCTCACGGGAAGGCTCACTCCTTAAATTAGACTTGAGGTCAAAACCTACTTATGCAGCATTATACCCTCCACTTTTGTCTCTCCAAGGATTCATCAGATGTTTCCCCAGTTGACTTAGCTGCAAGCTAAGGAGAATGTAGATCTCAGTAGTTTCTTTATGAATTTTAATCTATGGCCAAAATGAGGGTATCTCAAAACAGCAATGTAACTGACCATTAGACGCATTCAGTAACTTCTACGGTGGACTAAAACTTTACAAACTTCCCCTCCTTAGAACATGTGTATGTGTATGTAAATCTTCTTGAAATCATGATTTCTCAACATTCTTAGGATTTTATTCTCTTTAATATATCCTACATAACTCTGCAGGATCCAGCTCCTTCCTTATTTTTTGCCTCCAAGACCTCATCTGACATTATTCCCCTTCTCCTTCACCTTGCTCCAAGCCTCCGCAGTCTTCACCCAGATGCTAGAGCAAGGCATGCACTTTTCCCACCACATGGTCTTGGTATTTGCTGCTGCCTCTGCCTGGAATTCTTTCTTTGACTCATCACATGACTGGGAGACCTTTCCTCATCTTCACCTAAAAAAGGTCCCTACTGCTGTTATCTATTACAAGCCCATTCACTTCCTTCAAGGCTACAATAGATCAGTTCTATCTAGAAGTGTGTTAACTAGTTTCTTGCCTGACTGCCTCACAAAGATAGGTCTCATGGGAGCAAGGCCCAAATGGGTTATGTAGAGCCACAATGCCTGGCATGCCACCAAGTATCTGCTGTGTGAATTAATTAATTAATGGCAGATATAGTGCTAGGCACTGAAGAATCAACTGCAAGCTAAAAACACATGGTACCTGAAACCTTGAAAATTTAACGGTGTCAGGGCTTAGAGCCAAAGATATGGACTTCACTCTTTGATGGGAGACTTTCTTCAGAATAAACATATGGTCAACAGGTCACTTGACTATCCTCTGCCACAGTTCATATATCTAGAAACATATCAACTGCTAATGGCCTCCCCTACATGGCCTATAAGATACATCCATATCCTTCTCTGTGATACCCTCCTTGCCTCCTGTTCCAAGGTTTTGCCTGCAAATGATCCTTTGTTTTATACAACTCTTTTCTATGTGACCCCAATTTCCTGCTTACCCTGATAGCATCCCATGTATTGTCCTATATGAATAAGTGATGGGATCTTGTCAGACCCTGTGTAGTACTGTGAGAGCTGTCTCAGTCCTGAAATTAACCAAAGCTTCTTGGTATTCCCAGGGCCTAGGAAATATATTCCCATCTAAAAGATACTTAATAAAGATTGCTGAAATGAAAGAGGAAAACATCAGGATGGAAACAGCTTATTTCTCTGTCTGTGCTGTACAATACAGTAGCCAGTAGCCACAGGTGGCTATTTAAATTTAATTAATTTAATATAAAATTCAGCCCCTTGGCCACACTAGCAGTATTTCAAGTGTTCGATGGTCATATGTGGCAAGTAGCTATGGTATTAGCACAGAACAGAACATTTTCATCATTGTAGGAAGTTCTATTGGACAGAGCTGGTATGGATCTTTATAAAATAAAGCTACCAAGCACACACTTTATTGTTTATTGACTAGAAGAAATGTCATTTCTGACATTCCACAGAGACATGTAATTCAATAAAATGCTTCAAATATTTACTTAGGAACCTCTCCATATGCAGTACCAGGTTTGGCTCAGCAGAGCTTCAAAGTGAAATAAGACTTGAACCTTGACCTCCAAGAATTTCACAAACCAGTATGCAATGCAAAGCATACATACCAGTCAATAGCTACAGTTGTGAAATTGACAAATAAGATATACAGGCATGCAATAATTAATCCAAATCGGGGGGGTGAAACAATTAAAAATCTGGCAACATTTAGGCAAATAAGTGGTTTCTAAGATACTCTTAAAAATGGGGAGGATTTCAACAGGCAGTAAAAGGCACAATTACACACAATTACAAAATGTGTGTAAGTTAGCATTCAACTGCATTAAAAAATCAGATAAGATAATGTTCAAGAATGACAAATGTTCTCGGTGCTGAAGTATGAAGTACAAGAGAGATCTTGGCAAAATATAAGGCTACAGATCACTACAACTAGAGAACCTAAAAACCTAGCAGCTCAAGTTGAAGGGACAGAATTTCTTGTAAGGAAATTGGGTAAGTAAGGCCCTAGGGGAGAAGGCACCATTCTAGTTCGCTATCAATGGTATCTTCTCCTCTTAAGTGTTTTGAGGCTGAGGGACTAGTCTGAACAAAAGAAAAGAATTAACAACAGACACAGATTGGTTCTTACTATGACCATCAAGTGATGCCTGAGACATCTAAGCATGTCTGGCAAAGAAGGGAAAAGCACATGTGTTGACATTAATCCAGGCAATAAAACTAAATTTTCTATTCTAGTAATAATGGGAATTTACGGTCAAAAAAATCATCTAACCTTTTAAGAAAGTAAGTCAAGCTCATGGGTCTCATCACCCAAAGAAAAAACTGGCAGAAGATTTTTGGACTGGCCAGTAACTTAATTCCCTTAGCAAACAGTATTCTTGAATTCCTGGGCTCAAGTAATCCTTCAACCTTGGTGTCCGAAAATGCTAGAATTACAGTCATATGCCAACTCACCCGGCCAGAAAATCGTATTCTTGAGGCTCCAAATCATTCCCCATGATAAAAACGTAGAGCTGTAGAGTTGTCCAACCAACCTAATCCACTGACTGATATCAGAACCTTGAATTCTTAGCCAAGACCTTTGGTGTTTGTTTTGCATGGAAATAAATGACTTACGTGAAGCTATTTCTAAGATTGTTGAGCATTTCATAAGACTCAGTTTGTCTGTTAATATCAACTAAATTATCAAAAGGAAGATTTCCATTACGAGGTGAGCATTTCTCCTGCAACATTATTTTAAGACTACTAAAAAAGATATGCTTATTTTCAGGAAATAAAGCAGGCCATGTTGCCTTTGCAAGCTTTGCTACAGTCTTTCAAGGTTAAAACTGTTGAAAGAATTTTCTTTAAGGGATAAAATATCACAAACAATTACAAATTGGTCAAAAAAAATAATTAGGGGTGGGGGAAAAGGTCAATTGCTGGGACCTGGGAACCAGGAAAAGTATAAGAAAGGGGCTCGACCTGGAACAGGGTAGTACAAAAGAAGAAATTCTCTATTCTGGGGACAGGTCAGGCACAGGACAATCATGGGTCATGAAAGCATGCATGCCCATCTTGTGTTAACCAGTAACCTCTCTAGGGCTATGTTTTCACAACAACCTGAGAAGCTGCTCAACACCCCCAAGTGGATGGAAAATGAGGCAGAAACACCAGCAGGCAAGCATCCTTCCCTCCTTGCTGCCAGGATGCACAAATCCATGCAGCATTCCTCTTGTGCTCTTGTGTCGATTATATTGATGCTAATTATAAAACAATGATTTTTAACTTTGAAATCTCCCAAGAGAGTGATCAACACACATTCAGCCTTTTCGACAGAAAACAAACTGGAACAGACTTGATATGTGCATCCAGCTGAAGTTGCCAGAATCGGTGTGCCCTGGCTGTCCTCTGGTGCTACTCTGGTTAGGCTGCAATTGATCTCAGTGCATCTGTAATCTATTTGGACTCTCATGCAACAGCTCCAGCACCAACTCTCGCATTTCTTCTATAAAAGTCAAATTCTCAAGTGCTGGCAAGCAAACTCCAAACAGGGCGCTTATAGCCACGCATTCAACTGCAAAAATAATTAGCTAAATGCATATAAATGAATACATAGCCAAGTCCCAGGCACTCTTTCCCAGTGTGCTGGTCAGCCTGGTATGAATACCTCACATTCTGGAAAAGCCTCAGTCACCAAACTCATTTGCACTTCGTCCTTGTGAATTAACCTGGTTTTTGACAAAATCATTCTTTAGTATCATGCTTTGCTGTGTTTTGTGTGATCAACTTTGGGGAAGGATAACAATCTCTTAAGATACTTTTTAAGCTTGGGACAGATGAACAAACCGAAGGTTTGAAGTTTTTTTCTCACCCCAAAATTTTTTTAACTAGGCATATACTGCATGTTTAACTCTTTTTGGGGATCTCAGGATATAGCAATGAGCTTTGGGAAAGTTACTTAATTCTTCAACCCTCGATTTTCACACCTATACAATAACAACAATAACCATACTCTCTTCTTGGGATTAATAAGAAAAATCATAAGACATTATTCATCTAAGTCACATTTACACAAAGTAAGTACTCAGTATATTACTGTTTATCCAATAACCATCTTTGAACCCCAAAGTCTCTCATTTTGGCTACATGTAGCAATCTTCTAAACCTACAGCATCCCTGAACTTTCCACCATTTCCTTCTGACAAATTAGAATCTTTTATCACTTTGCTATCATGGGTAAGTAGTTAGGTATTATTCTTTCTTCTCCCCCTTTTTCTTTAGCTCAAGCAATGATCACTTTCATTTCTCAAATATTCTATCTGATAAAACTCTATTTTCTAAGTTTCTAATTAATAAGTAATTGTCATTGCATGGTCTTTGTCGCATCTTTTACGAATAATTTCCACATGACTACATTTAACCATCCGGCCAAATATTTTATAAGGGTACATTCATTCTCCATACCCCCAAACCAACCCCTACCTTAAGTCACACCAGCCCTCAACTTTAAGCTCGACAATGTAACAGCTGATGTTTCAAATGTCTTGTCTTTCAGTTTTTGCCTATGAAAGCAATTCCTTCGCAGTTGATCAATCCCCTTATTTTCAATCTATATATTATGGATGTGTTCCATTCATTTCTCCCATTCTTTATGATGGAAAAGTAATCAAATCTGAAAAGACCTGTACTGAAGGGCCTGGGAAAGAAGTAAAAGCACACTCTGATCCAGCAACCCTAGTTTTGACCATCTCACTTAAAAAGTAAAAGCACCAACATAAAGATGGCAACTACAGTGCTGTGGTAGTGAGAAAAAGCAGATATAATCTGAATGCTCATCAATAAGGAAATGTTGATAACATATGGTATAGCTGTAGTATAGACTAGACAGCTATTTTTAAAAAGAAAGATTTTTATGCATTGACTCAGATGAATATTTACTCTACATTGTTAAGAGAATAAGGTCAGCAAAGGACAAATGACTAAAAAGGGGGTGGGAGTATGTGAGTGTGAGAATGTGTGTGTATGTGTGTGTATACAATGATTAGAATGGTTGTCTCAGAAAGTTCCATTATCAACTTTTCCACTGCTTGATTTGCTACAAGCATGTTATATATAAAATATAAGTGAATGACATGAAATTAGACAAAAAAAGAAGTAATGTAAATACGTAGGATGATTTGCAACACATTTTGATAAGCCTACACATCACCATGATTGGTGGCCACAAAAGCCAATCGTCCCTAAACTCTTCATTCAACACTAAACAGTTGCTTCACAGATTCGGATGAACAAAATGGTCTCAACACACGTCATTCCTTCCTTCTTAACTCCTTCCCTCAACTGTAATTTCCTAGAAAATCCTGGTTTGTCCTTGGTTGACCCCAGGATAAATCAGTAGACAGGGAACATGAAGATGGTTCATAGGTCATCACAGTTTTCATCCCTGTTCATCCATCCCTACTGGCAGAGGGGATGTCACTTTAAAATTGTTCCCAACAAAGAGAGTTCACTGGAATAGAAACACATTACGCCAAGGTAGAAAATAACAGTTGCATAGGCACAATAATTATTTTTGGTATCAGACTTATATCTCATCTCCATAGTAATTAAACTGCAAAAACAAGTTACTAGGGATGCCTAAGAATTCAAGTAATAAGCATAAGCATTTTGCTGATCTTTAAATGTGATTTAACACATAGGCAGAAGTCACAAGTCATGGTCAGCTTGTAAGGTCCAAAAAAAACTCAAAGAACTATTTACATGCAAAATTAACACACCATGACTAACATAGGAAGTTTATAAAAGACAAAAGTAAAGGACAAAAAGATAAAGCTCTCATGTTTCTACACCCTTGTTTCTCTGTCTTAGGTACCAGAATAAACTTGAGCTGAACATAGAGTAAGAGACTTGGCAGATTTTTCTGACCTCCACTCAGCAATATGGGAATGAAAAGCTTCATGATCAAGAAGTATCCACCTTCATTATAATGCATCTTATTTTTTCTTTGTTCTGTTTTTTAAAAAGATTGTTCTGTGTAAAAGAAAGAGATAAGAATCTACTTTATTTTCACTGAACCAAACTCTTCCCACCTTGTAAACCACTCCAAGAACAAAAATGAATAGTAGGAGATATAAAGAAGGCAAAGGCAACTGGTGAGATGCAGTTGTCTCAGAATGGAAACAGCCAGAAGAAGGGCTCACTTTTCTACCTCCAGAGGGAGATAAAGAGAAAAGGATAAAAGTCCCACCAAATGGAATTAAGAAGACCAAAACACGAGGGTAGAAAGTAAAAAGAAAAGGCACCCTGATCATGTCAAGAAAAAAACACATTCCTTGGTAGGCAAAAGAAAGCAAAAACAAGCTTTCTTTCTGATCCAAGATGTAAACACCCAACTTTTAATTGCATTAAGATATATTTTTCAAAATAATCATAAGAGTTAGGTTAAAATTCTTGATAAAATTCTTACCTGAATAAATGCACCAGGCAAAGTGAGGACCAATAGGTGGCCCAAACTTTACCCGAACAATGACCACTTATGTACCTAACTCTGAATTGTACCCTACGTCTTAAAAATACAAAAATAAAAAATAAATGAATGCAATTTCCATTTTGAGGAGTCAATCTCAAGCAAAAAAATAACATAATTCTTTATAAAACCATTTCCACAGAAATTGGACACAATCTAAATAAAGCTAGATTAAAAGCTAGGAGGAAAAAAAGTATACACAAAATTTTAAAATAATTCAAGCAGTTAGTTGTACCCTCCTGCCAGATATATACACATATGTATATATGTACATATGTGTGTATGTGTATATATATATATTTCTACAGTCTAACATATTCAGAAATTAACATTACATGATTTTATCTAAACCCAAGCAGCAACTTTAGTTTTTCATACAAGCAAATATGAGATGAAACTCTGTCAACTATAATCCTGCCAAAGTTGCCAATGTCTAGAAACAAACCCAATCATTCATCCCTAAATATTAACCTTAAACAATGAATTGTACAGATTGGGGGCCAACACAGATCCCATTAACTAGGCAATTCCTGACTTTCATTTTTAATCTGAGCTGCAATCAACATCACCTAGGCTTTCCAGGGCTGACATAGCACGACTCAAAGGGAAATAAAATCCATTCCACTATAGTTGTTATAAAAAATGTTAAGAAATACTTAAAATATGCTGACTTGCCATAGGTCAAAAATCATGGCGTGACCAGGCTCAGTGACTCACGTCTACAATCCCAGCACATTGGGAGGCCAAGGAGAGAGGATTGCCTGAGGCCAGGAATTTGAGACCAGTCCAGGAATTTGAGACCAGCCACATAGCAAGACCTAATTTTTACAATCTTTTTTAAATAAATAAACAGCCAGGCCTGGTGGCACATGCCTAGTCCCAGCTACTCCGGAGGTTGAGGTGGAAGGATAGCCTGAGCCCAGGAAGTCGAGGCTGTGGTAGCCATGATCATGCCACTGTACTCCAGCCTGGGCAACAAAGTGAGACCCCAATTAAAAAAAAAAATTATGGCCAAATGTACCATCTAATAATTCAACACTCCTCTATACTATTACTACCTATTATTATTTCTTATATGCTCTATAGCAGCGTTTCTCAATCAAGGAGGATTTTGCCCCTGACTCCCCAGGGGACATGTGACAACATCTGAAAACACATTTGACTGTCCAGTTGGGGAATGTGCTACTCTTTACAGTCAGAAAGAACAAAAGGGCAATTAGAGAATCATATTAACCCATTTTATTCTCTCCCTATAATCTCCAAGCCCAGTATTCCCCCTTGTCTCTTGAAATTTAATTTCCAAACTTATTCTTCCTTCTTACTTCTATTGCTAAGGCCCAATCACAGAGGATCTGGCTTGAATAAAATCTTTTATTCCTTGTTGTCAAAAGTTCAGTTTTCAGAGGGTTTACTCCTTTCATCAAACCATTTGTGGGTGACAATCCTATTATTCCCAAACTCAATATAAAATAAAACCACCCACGGTGCCATATGTCATCACCCTCTTAAGGAAGGTATTACACAAAACTCATGTCCATAAATTTAAATGTAGTTGTTTCTAGTAAATAGTTTCATTTATGATGACTTGATTGTATGTTGTCATCACATTAAACGAAATGGTGCTCTATCCTCCAAGGAACTCCTTCATACACAAATGTTCCATTTCTAGTAAATATGGGAGAAAGAGGAAAATATTTCTGATGTACATTGGCATAGTTTTTCCTTTTACTACTAGGTGTGTGAATCACATGAAATTCATCTTTGCAGACTGAAATTTACATCTCCACACTCCATAAGAGCAGCACAGCCCTCTTAAAGCTGTTAGGAAAGCATCATGATAGCAGACGCTGAACCAGCCCAGGAGAATCAGCCTCCCACCTCTCCCCAAGCCCAGCATCTTCTCACAACTCCCCGTGCTGCCCAGCAATCACACCCTCTCCCCCACACACACCCATTTTCTTTTCCTCTTTTCCTCACTTTCTAATAGAATGTATAGGTGCATTGTGAGGGCGAAATTTTCAATTCTTTATTAAAGAGTGGACTGCTAAACGCTCTGACAAGCTCTGCAGTAAAGAAAGTTGCATTACTATCTTTACCTCGGCACTTCCCAATCTTCCCGGGCAAGGTAGCACTCCTGCCATAAAAAGTCTATGAACAACTTCCTCAAGCAATGTTCCAGACACAATTTGAAAAACTGCTCTCTGAGCAACCACACGTTTTTCAGTTCTTGTCAGGAACTTATTATACCAAAATTCAGTAATTAAGATTGTCTGAAAGGGACTCAAAAACAACTTTTTTTTTTTTGAGTGGGAGTCTCACTCTGCCGCCCAGACTGGAGTGCGGTGGCCGCTCCCGGCCACCGCAGCCTCGCCCTGCTGGGCTCCGGCGATCCTTCCGCTCAGCCCTCCAAGTAGCTGGAATTACAGGCGCATGCTATCACGCCCGGCTGATTTTTTGATTTATTGTAGCGATGAGGTCTCGCCTGCCCAGGCGGGTCTCGAACCCGCGGGCTCAGGCAATCCACTTTCTAATAGAATGTATAGCCTCAGCCTCCCAAAGGCGCGGGATTACAGGCTGAGCCACCGAGCCTGGCTTCAAAAACAACTCTTTACTGATGGCATTCATTTTGTGTAGAGAAACTCTACTACCAGAGCCTAACACCAAGAAACCAGTAAAATTATTTAAATCTCTAGGTAGCTAACAGTTAAATGGCTGTAAAAAGTCTCCCAGATTCTGAAATTAATTTCTGTAGTAAATGTCCTTACCAAAAAAAGACATACATCAGGCCTATGAGTTACAGTGATATAAATTCACGATTAGTTGTGATAAATGGTGGAACTCGCGGCTTTTTGATGAATAACTCTCTGTCTTCATCAAATTCAAAGACCATAAACATGGATTCTAATAACTGTATTTATGACTAGTATTTTACAGACAAAAATCTAAAATCAATTAATATATTTCTAATTATTTTATTTCCTGTCCTCCCAAAGCATAAATCTATTCTGTTCTGTAATAAGAGCTTAGAGTGAAATATCAAATAGTCATCTTAACTTGCATGCTAAGCCTTCTATTGTCCACTGACGTGTCTTTGAACACTAAAAGCATATATGTTTTTCACCTTTTATATTATAGCTTTATTTAAGTAACTTAAAACATCAGAATGCAAAGCAATTAATATTAAAGAATATTCTAAATGCTCTTAATATTTTGAAAGCATATTCTGCAAAGGGCAGTGCTCAGTTGGAGTTACTTCCAGATAAATTATTTGAATGAGAAGCTATACATTTTGGGGTTGTCTACATGAGGAAAATTAGGAGAAATTATTTACTTTAAGAAAATCATCATGTATTTGCAGAAGCCAAAAAAAGAAAGAGTTAAAGAACAGGGTATATACCTTTCTTTTCACCCCAAATTATTTACTAAAACAAACAGAGCTTGGCAATTCTTCAACTTCCTGTAACGTATTTGAATAATCAATGGCTGTTCTGTAATGTGTTCATAATTAGGCATGCATATTTTCATATAATAATGGTGTTAAATAATACATCAGTGTTAGACAGGTGGAGTGGTTCATGCCTGTAATCCCAGCACTTTGAGAGGCTGAGGCAGGAGGACTGCTTGAGTCTAGGAGTTCAAGACCAGCCTGGGCAACATAACAAGAACTTGTCTCTACAAAAAAATTTAAAAATTAGCCGGGCACAGTGGCATGCACCTATAGTCCCAGCTACTTGGGAGACTAAGCTGGAAGGATCACCTGAGCCCAGGAGGTCAAGGCTGTAGTGAGCTGGGATCGCACACCTGCCCTCCAGTCTGGGAGACAGAGTGAGACCCCGAGTCAAATAAGAATAATATATAATAATCTCTTTGTGATAAGAACATATTTTCCTCTTTACAGTGTAGTCTTTATTTCTATCGGAGAGATTTGAAATCCCAAATCTACTCCTTTTATATATAGAAGGAAATCTGGAAAATGTGGTATCAATGAGAGATGTTAGAATCAAAATCTAGGAAAGAAACTTAAAAGAAAAAATATCTCCAAAAATAAAGTCTCTTGTCAACAGCACTGACTGAAGAAACTCTTTTGGAATTACTCTGGGATGTGAGAAATAATCCAGGGTAGGAAAAAGATGCTAAAATAATGCCAACATTTCCCTAGGGAGAAAAGTGCTTCCCACATGACCTTCATGGATTTGAGCTCCAAACAGCAGGAAAGGAGGAAGCTGGAAGGGCACACACTGCACCCAATCTAAATGGATATGTCAATACTTTGGTAAGATATTATCGTTCCAATTTAAAGAAAGCCTGTGTCTAAGCCACCCTGACATATGAATGACCCTACATTTTTTCAAACTCTTTGTAGACCCACAATAGGAATATGGAAATAAAAATATTAGATCTCGGTATGTTTAACCTACAAAGTCAGTGGCTACTATTGATGATAAAAATGTGTTTCAAAAGAGAAAAGAGGAAAAAGAGACTTTGAGCTCCCTAGGGGCAGAGACCACATGAATTCCTCTTTATAGTCAAACATGTACAAGAGGGGCTGGGAGAGATCAAACACAGAACAACCATCTGCTCTGTGAAAAATTCAAGGCACTATGACAAGTATAGATAAATCTGCGTGCATTTATACTCCGGTCACAATGCACCTCTTGTTTAATCTACGTACGGAAGTGAGGAATCTATTTTGGGAGGAATTGGTGGCCATTATTGCCACATCTATGTAACTCTCATCACATAATAAGGTGCTGACACTTGACAAAAAGCTGCATCATGATAGCCCGTCAATCACCATTCACAGCTGTTTTCTTTTCCACTCCCTTTGGGAAAGGTGATCACTTAAGAAACTGTGCTATTCCCTGCCAGTTGTAAAGTGACTAGTCAAGGTTTACAATTGGGTGACTGTAAATTTTCTCATGGTGCTACAGCGATTTGGCCAGCTGATTCTTCAGGGTCCTCTGTGGTTAGCAATACTAAGATGGATATTATTTCCTAATAGCCTCTTAGATCAAAGAGTTGACACATGGAGTAGTCACCAGAGACCTCAAAAATAAGACAATAATAATAAAAGTAATCTCACCATCTCTTTATGGCAGCATGGACATCATTCATCACCTTCACATGACATAAAAGTTTTGATTTTGGCTGGGCACAGTAGCTCATGCCTGCAATCCCAGCACTCTGGGAGGCCAAGGCGAGAGGACTGTTTGAGTCCAAGAGTTCAAGACCAACCTGGGCAACATAGCAAGACCTCATCTTCACAAAAAATTACAAAAAGTAGCTGGACATGGTAGCACTAGCTTAGAGTCCCCTTTACTCAGGAGCCTGAGCTAGAAGGATCACCTGAGCCCAGGAGGTCAAGGCTATGGTAAACCGTGAGCGTGCCACTACACTCCAACCTGGGTGATAGAGTGAGACCTCGATTCAAAAACATGCACACACACATACACATATATATATTCTTTTTTAAATTAAGTATTTTTTTAAAAGAGGTGATCTTTTCATCACAACCAGAAGTGTGGTTCATTCCTTTGTGATTTTACTCACAGACTTCTGTAATGGTCAACTTGCCAAACTTTCCATTTCTACTCTTCAGTCTCCAAAGAGGATTGAATATCATGCCACTCACTTGATCCTCTAATACCTTAGCCATCCTGAGTAACACAGCTTGCTTGTGTTTTGTTTGTTTTTTTTGAGTTGAAGTCTCACTCTGTCGCCCAAACTGGAGTGCAGTGGCAGGCTCCCGGCCACCGCAGCCTCAACCTACTGGGCTCCAACGATCCTTCCGCCTCAGCCTTCCAAGTAGCTGGAATTACAGGCACGCACTACCATGCCCAGCTAATTTTTTAATTTATCGTAGAGATGAGGTCTCGCCAAGTTGCCCAGGCGGGTCTCAAACCCATGGGCTCAGGCAATCCACTCACCTCAGCCTCCCAAAGCGCGGGATTACAGGCTGAGCCACCGAGCCCAGCCGGCTTGCTTGTGTTTGTGCCACAGAATACTCACTCAGTTAAGGGTTTGGATCAATAACTGGCTAGAATGGTGGACCTCTCACCACATCATGGCAACCAACAGCATAAAAGCGATGGATGAAAAATGTGAGCCTTCAGTACAAGGTTTCTCAGCCTTGGCACTGTTGGCATTTGGGGCCAGGTAATCCTGTGTTGTGGGGACTAATGTGTATGCTATAGGATGTCAAACAGCATCCCAGGCCTCTACCCACTAAATGTCAATTGGCCACTCAACCACCTTCAATGGTAACAACCAAAAACTGTGTCTAGACTTTGTCAAATGTCCTATAAAGAAGCAAAACAATCCCAAGTTGAAAACCACTTATCTAGCAAAATGGAAAATTATCCTAAGCAAGATTACCTGACCTGAAGATTCTAGAATGAGGCTTTATTTAAATTTAGCAGAGTGATTTTTAGGTACATGATGTAACCTTTCGGAGTTTCGCTATTTGCTCTCTTCCCTCTGACTATAATGGTTACCCTACATATCCACAGGGATCAGTCCCCCATTATATTCAGGTCTCAGCTCAAATATCAACTCATCAGAGAAGTCTTCCCAGGCTAAAGGAGCAGCATCTCACTCCTCTATATCACTCTCTAGGACACTATCTCACTATACTTTAATTTATGGCACTATGTGATGAGATTACATGTTACTTTGCATATGCTTCACTGTTCACCTATACCAGGTAAGAATGGGGCTTTATATGTTTTGTTCACTGTTGCAGTCCTAGTGTCTACAACTGAGCCTGCCACCTGGCCCATGCTTGATAAACACTCTTTCAATGAATAACTCAATGAATGAAGACTGGCGAAAGAAGACCTCGCACCTCCCATGACCATACTCTACTCACTATATGTCCCTAATTTTCTTAGCCAGAGACCCAGAATCTTGGCAAATACAAAGTTCAGAAAATATACTCTAGCTCAATTTCCCAAGTCCTCCAAAGGAAAGGGGTGACATCTAGGTGGGGCCTTCCTGAATTTCAGAAGTTTAATCTTAAATCAACATTTATAGTACTCAATAATATGTTAACTGCTCGTTCCTCTATAGCACTGGCATCCCCTGAAGAGTACTGTCCAACAGAACTTTCTGTAAGGACAGCAATAGTCTCTATCTGTGAAGTACACAAGGGCAGTCACTAGCCACCTATACCTACTGACAACTTGAAATTTGGCTAGTGTTACTGAAAAACTGAATCTTAAACTTTGTTTTATTTTAATTAATATATTTTAAATAGACAAGACCAGCGACTACAGAGTAGTTTTGAATGCTGTAAAGGACACCCAATTCGGGGAGCTTTATTATTTGATTTGCAATGATATCAGCTTTCTGAATTCAAATGTTCATTTCCAAAGTCAACACATTTCTTTCCTATAACTTCTCCATTTGTTAAGTGCCATGCTGTTACTTAGCCTTTAAGGCCTGAAAAAGATGCCAAGGGGAATAGCCACCATGAGTTATTTATTCAACATCCATTCCTTCTGCTATTTCTGAGATAAATCCTGATTGGTTTACACCAATCACACTAGTACCATTTCTCTTGCAAGTGATTGGTCTGAACATGATTATGTGATCAAAGTTGGCCAATAAAGTACAAGGGTTGATTCACCAGGGGTGCCTTGAAGAACATTTCACTTGCTTTTAATAGAGACAAGAAAAAGATAGTTTCCTTTCCTTCCTGGACTTTGTACCTTAGCATTTGACTTCTGGAAATCCATAAGACCACAGGGAAAGTAATTCTAAGGTCCAAGGCTACCCACTAAGGATGGAAAGTATAAACATGGAGTATACCTTAAAGATAGCAGAGTACAACTGTGCTACCTAGAGGTGCCTTGCCTCTGGGTAGCATATTTGTCCTTATGATTAGGCCAAGAGAATTAGGGAGTCTCCTCCAGAGGCTAAAACTGTTCCAAAAACAAATCCCTATATACAAACATTCTCCTAGAAATGACTTCTCTGGGAATTTAGGAGAAAAATTCTAGTAAAATTGCTAGCTATGATGTACTCATATAACAAAGGGAAGCAAAACTTTACTAGTTCTTTCTGGCACAGCAGGGACACAGCCCAATTGGCCTTGAGTGTTGAAACTTCCTTTTCACACCCTAGTGGATGGTGAGAGAAAAGATAGCTCATTAGGAGGTGGTGTAAGAATGTAAAAACCACAGGACCATCAAGAAGTGTCAAAATCACTCCCCAAGAGGAGAGTGTGGACTATGTATTAACAACTGTGAGAAGAAAATACCTCCCATTATCACAGTGAGCCCCAGAAGCAAAACACACTAAAATGGCTTCACTCATTTTTGCGGGTGCTAGTCAAAGAGCCTAGAAGAGCTTCATATTTCATTTTCCTGCTAAAATTTCTCAAAGACCAATCAATACTGACTGTACTAATGGCATGCAATGTGCTGCTAAAAGGAAGAACATTGTCCTAACACTTGGAACTAGGGGGAAGGGTGGGACTGAAAAAAAGTTCCAGGAGGAAAAGAGGCCAACAATAATTGGGGCAGAGCTACAAAATGATACTTTTGAGAGCAGCAAAATTTCATGCAGCTTCAAGAAAGAGCTTGTTTTCCTCCCAGGGAATGGCCTTCAACCTGTGAGAATGTGGATCAACATAAACAGGAAATCTGGATCAAGTGGCTCCCCAAGTCCAGGGAATACCTCAAGATTAACTCATTTCAAGAAGTGGGTTGCACAGCATTAACATATATCCTAAAACATCACTAAGTCAGCCATCACTCTCTGAAATTTCCTCAATCATGATAAGCAGAGGTGATATTTAAAACATATAATAAATCAGAGATAATCTATCGCAATAGATGGTGAAATATGGGTAAAGAGATCTACTGTAGGATTTCGGAGGTTCCAAAACATTGAAACAGTTTCCAGGGCAGTGATGGACGGGGAATTCGGGGAGTTTGGGCCAAAGATATACTTTAGGATTTTTTTTTTTTTTAAACAATCTGTCTGGCTATACCAGAACAAGAACTTACCATGAGCCATAGTTTTTTAATTAGGACACTATTTTCCTTAATCTTTAAACCCGTTCAAGGAAATTCTATATCCTTCGTAATTTTTCAAATCGTAGATATAGTTTGATTTTATGGCACACAATAAGAGGCTTTACAGTCCTGCCAAAATGGTGACATCTCCTACAGAAGACTCATTTTGCCATATTGGAAAGCCAGCTGTACTCCTGCCTGGATAAAATTTTTCTTTAAACTGGCCCACTTTTTATAAAATCTTAAACATAATTTAATAGGAAATATAACACATCGAAATGGAAAACTAAAATGGCTTGCCAGACATGAGGGGTACCAGGAAATAATGAAATCCATGAGATCAAATCCTAAGATACTCTCCCAGCTGAAGTCTCCCAGGTCAGTACTACCTCTGTTTGTTAAAAAGAAATATTAGCAAGTGATAGAGAAGTATCAAAGACCTATCAGTACCAAACTGTGAGTTTCTCCTTGATTAAAAAAGAAGAAAAACTCTAGAAGAAATACATTTATTATGTTAAAGTCAAATCTTTGTATCACAGTAGTCATTTCTCACATGATATAAAATTCCATTCAATACCACACTTGAGGAAAACATTACTATACACTATAAGAATAGTAATGAAAGGTGAGAATTTCTAAAGTTATTAGACAACATTTCTCAAGAAGGCAAAGGTTCTACATTATTTACATACCACCAGGTCTTTGTTACATAATAGAAAATGGGGCTTAAAGTAATACGGGTAAGTTTTAACAGCAAGGAAGAACAATCTAGAAAGTAACTACTCTTAATGCTGTTGATTCCTATCAGGGTCACTGGAGACTACTAGCTGAGAGCCAGAGGTGAGGATCATTTTAGGATCAGTCAATTAACCCCTAAAGACTAACATCACCATGTCATACTCAAAGAACACACCAGGTAGACTGACCACAATGGGGCCATATAGTTATGCCGTAAGGCTTTTTTTTGTGCAGGTATACAATTGCACTTAGCTTTGTGACTGAGTTAGTTACTGCACATAAATAAACAAATAGAAAACTCAGTCTTTAAACATATATCAGATACTTATTCCCAGCTATATACTGGCAGTAATAAAAGTTCAGAATTCAGCGACGTATCTCTTCCCTACTTTCTTCTTATTGCCATCCACACCACTGATGAGCATCAAGAGAAGTGGCAAGATAAGAAATAAGAGTTCAACTCACCTTAATAATTTAAACAAGGGAAATTCTGGCCATTAAAGTATTACTCAGCAGGATACACACAAACAATACATTATTTGCCAAACAAAATTCCACATAATGTAGATTAACAACACCCAGAGGAAAAGATAGAAGGTTCCTCTGTTTTATATCATCAGAAATTGGACTTTATGAACCCAAACAGATACAATAAATGAGTTTATTTTGTTAGGTTAGAAAGATGGGTAACCTTTAAGCAAATCACACAGCACATGCAAATGACTGCACTCCAATTATTTAATACACACGTATTCGGCTAGGTGCATTTTTCTGTGGAAGCTCTGAATTAATCATGTCCTTCCACCCACCCACTTACTCTTCTCCCCAAGAAACTAGTTTCAAAGAAGAGAACAGCATCCTTTCAAATTTATGACTAGGAAAAAAGATGTTTGACTTTGATCCATCATAGATAGGAAAAATATATATTTATATATAACTCTCTGTATACCTTGTGTTAACCCACTGAATTTATAGATTAATGAATATTAGGATTTATGTCATGTCAAAATAAATATTGACCTTATCTCTAGCTGGGTCAATATTTACTGCTTTGCTCAATAAATCTTGATGTTCATTTTCAAACTAAGTCAATATCAGTTCATTAATTTCTGCATGGTTCATATCAGCATTTTATAAAATTTGAACTGCCAGTGAGAATGTTTCATCTAAAAAAAATTTAGATACAGTCAATTAAAGAGACAAAAAAGCTTTTGCTTTCCTTTTGGTTTCACTTTTAGGTTTTTCTTTTCCTTCCCTCCCCTCAAAATTGATACAAAGAAAACTGTCTAAATTTAATATAATTTAACCATCCATTACAAAATCAAAGGTTCTTTTTCAAAAATATTATGGATATACTGTTATAATAAACTGAAATATTCTAGATCTACTACTATAAAATATTAAAATAGTATATAAATATAAAAAGGCAATATCCCTCATTTCTCAGTGATAACCAGAATTAACTTTTGTGTGTAATGTCCAGATTTCTCAGCTTTATTCATTAGTGGGACTATAATACTCATTATGTGAATATATCTTATAGCTCATCCTACTTCATTTTGGTGAATGTTTGGGTAAGCATTTTATTGTAAGGATGTATTATAATTACCCAAGTCCCTGCTGATCATCATTTAGTCTGTTAAACACAATGCTACTAAGGAGGCATGCACATGTTTCTAAAAGACAAATTTCTAGGAGTGCTGGATGAAACTTTATCGATATCTAACATTTTCACAGCTATTGCCAGAGCCCTCCAAAAAAGCTCCATCAACTCAGACCATTCACAGACAATTTGAAACCCTAAGTTCCAGGCCTCCGTGTACCCATTTTTAAATGCACCATCATAACACCAATTGAAATTGTTAGCCTTGATATGTATCACTTGATACCAACACAGCACTAATATTTCATCTTTCTAACGGATTTTTCCAAAAGTCACAAGCACCCTAGCAAATGTATTCATGTCCTCTCATAATATACGTTAGTGTCCTTTCATTTTACAAACACTTGTGAAACCATCTGCAGAAAGAAAATGCCAAGAAACTTTAGAACTCAGGTGGCAAGGAGTAGAATACACTTATTTTTTTAAAAAGTATCTCTAGGTTGAGAGAACAATTTCTTTCAAACAATGGAGAGAAAAAAAGTCAAAACCAGGCAAGTATTGAAAAATGCTCAAGGTACCTTAAGCATATGGCAACACATTTTTCTCTTTTAGACATAAAGCTCTGATTAGTGTGTGACCATATGTGTTTTTTCTCACACTATCTATGCTTGCAACCACACATCAACTATAAAAGAAAAAGAGTACCTGTAGGAAGAAACAGTTTATTCTACAATTTGTTTCCTACCTTGAGGGCTTCCTATCCAAAAACATTTATGTAGTAACAGAGAAATACAAAGATTAATTACAGACAAAGGTTCTGCTCAAAAAACATGCAGTCTAAAGGGCCTGAGAAATGTGGCCCAAACACTACTACATCTTAATGGGTTCTAGTCCAAATTCTTTATCTTTGCAACCAACCTACCAAGCCTCTTCTCATTTACTCATTTTAAATTGAAGGCAATGCCATCTTCAATCATCTTGGGGACAGTCCTAGATAAGTCGTTTTGCTTTCTCCTCCATGTACAAATGATAATGAATTCTCATGGGCTCTTTCCTTTTGTCTCTCAAATCCCCAGTGACACAGCCTCATCATTTTTCATCCTACCTCTTCCTCCCTCTAACCAATCCTTAGCCCGACAACCAGTGGTCTTAAATATCAGACTAACTGTAGACCAAATCCAGCATGAAACCCTTTAATGACTATCCCCCACAGAGAGAAGTTCTATGTGGGTATTGAAGTTAGACCACGGAGGGGCATTAACTTTCTCCATCCTACCATATGCTCTAGACCTTCTGAGCTGCTTCCAGTTCTCTGGTCACTGCCTGATCATTTCCTGCTCAAGGCAGTTGCATGCCCTGGCAAATAGCTGCCCATCTTTAAAGACTGGGCTCTAATGACAGCAATTCTGTGAAAAGTTTCTCTGACCCTTCCCATGATAGCACAACATCTGGCATACAGTTGTTGAGCAATTAATAAGTGACCAATTAATAAGTACAGTGAATAAATAAATAAAGAACTTCTACTTAAAAACTGTAAATAGGAGCTGGGCATGGTATCTCACGTCTGTAATCCCAGCACTTTGGGAGGCAGAGGTGAGAGGATTCCTTGAGCCCAGGGGTTCGAGACCAGCCTGCGTGACATGGTGAGACTTCATCTCTACAGTAAATCAAAAAATTAGCTGGGTGTAGTGGTGTGTACCTGTGGTTCCAGCTACTTAGAGGCGGAAGGACCACCTGAGCCCAGCAGGTTGAGGCTATGGTGGCCATGAGCATGCCACTGCACTCCAGCCTGGGGGAAAGAGTGAGACTTCCATTAAAAAAAAAACTAGCCAGGCTCGGTGGCTCAGCCTGTAATCCCGCGCATTTGGGAGGCCGAGGTGAGTGAATTGCCTGAGCCCGCAAGTTCAAGACCCGCCTGGGCAACTTGACGAGCCCTCATCTCTACAATAAATCAAAAATTAGCCGGGCGTGGTAGCGCACGCCTATAGTTCCAGCTCCTTGGAAGGCTGAGGCAGAAGGATCCCCGGAGCCCAGCAGGTCGGGGCTGCGGTGGCCAGGAGTGTCCACTGCACTCCAGTATGGGTGACAGAGTGAGACTCCAGTTCAAAAAAAAAATAAAAATAAATTTAAAATTTTTAAAAACTATAAATAGGGATGTGCAGAAAAGACAAGGGGGAAAAAAGTCAGGGTTAGATGGGAAAGTTAACAGAAAAAGCATCAAAAGGCAGAGGTAGCCTTTAAGCTGGCATGTAGGAGGATAAATCTCAAGAATGATCCTTCCCAGTAGGTGTGGTTCCATCAGATCAGAAGGTTGCTATTGTAAAGAGAACGTCTCTAGAAAAATGATTCCTTTAAGAGACTTTGTAGGAGGCTTTAGGAGAGGCAAATAATATGACAATATTAACATTAAAATTTGAGATCCTACAGTGCCTTCCCCATTCTCCTAATGATAAAAACACACTTCTGCAGGCATGTATATTTTGCTTTATCCTGTACAGACATTCTTAAAAATAGGCATGGAAATGTAATTTTAGGAATTTAATTAATATCTCAAGTTCACCAGGGGAGCTAGTTACTTAAAGGGATCCAACAGTGAAACCTTTGCAAATCACCCACTAATTTATCTGAATTTCATGGCAGGACCCCCTTTAGTGAGTTCCCAAGCACAGATTCTGGCATGAGTTAATTTATCCATCTATCCACTTGCCCACTTGAAAAATATGCACAAAACGAGATACACTGGCACACTACAGGAGAAACAAGGATTTATAAAGTGATAATCCTTGTCCTCCGGGATTCTACATTTAGCTGGAGAAATGAGGCACATGTCTACACACATATACACAATGTTTATATGAGGAGGGTAGTGGGAGAGTGTATAATTAAAAGCCAAATGAGTAATACTCCACTCCAGGGTGGAAGCCAAAGTGCTTACATATGCTACCTCTGATCCTTAAAGCCATCCTGCTAGGCATGTGCTTTTATCGTTATTTTACACTTGAGCAAGTCATCAAAGCCCAGGACAGTTTGAAAGAATTTTGAATGTCCCCTGGCCAAGGCAGGAATGCTTCTTAGAATAATCCTGTTTGACCTTCACACAGCACATTGCCAGATCCTTCTTACAAGGAACTGTGGTTATCGTGTGTTTCAATTTTGGATTCCTCTAACAATGAGATATGTCCCTCTGTAATGATTCTTAGAATCTCTTTCTACACAGAAGACACATGACAGAGATTATTTAAAAATGAAGAAAATCACAAAAAATAAGTTTAAAAAAAAGATGGAGGAGGAAGAGAAACCACAGACTGTTTTTCTCCATGCCTTTGAGAGGAAAGAGAGAAAACAGATAGCATTATTAAAATGCCTCAAATTTCCACTTGAACTTGTTCCAGATTTGTTTTTCATTTCCCTTCCCACAATGATGACCTACCTAGCATGTATCACTCTTTGTGTAATCATTAGAGAAGTTCTGGGCAAACTCCAAAATTCATGAGCTGTCATCATCTCAAGCTAACACAGAAAAATATCTACATCTTAGTTGAGTAATACTGATAGAAAATAAATTGTTTTAATATTTCCAATGAAATACTCTTAAAAACTATTGCATTTTTTCCCAATATAATTCTACACGTGACACATAGAGTCTACTATGTTGGTATAAGAAAAAAGAAATCCAAAGATATAAAGCAATCTTGAAAACATTGCTATTATTCAGAGTTAACGATAATATCTAACATCTATGTTCCAACTCATACCTTGTATGGGTGATGTTTTCACATTGAATCTAGATACTATTAACCCTTTTTATAGTAGATGATATTAAAAACCAGAGAGATAGCCTCTGTCTTCAGATGACCACAATCAGACTAGAACACATATCTCCAGGTTCCTCAATAAAGAATTTTCCTTCTTTTTTTTTTTTTGAGTTGAAGTATCTCACTCTGTCACCCTGACTGGAGTGCAGTGATACGCTTACTGCCACCACAGCCTTGATCTGCTGGGCTCAGGTGATCCTTCCACCTTAGCCTTCTAAGTAGCTAGAACTACAGGCACACACCAACACGCCTGACTAATTTCTTTTTTTTGATAGAGATGAGTTGCCCAGGTTGGTCTCAAACCTGTGAGCTCAGACAACCCTTTCACCTCGGCCTCCCAAAGCGCTGGGATTATAAGTGTGAGCCACCACGCTTGGCAATAAAGAGTTTTCTATGCTAAAGTTGAAAGTATTACCAAAAGCATTGGATAATAAGCATACAAAAGTTTAACATTTCAAATATGAGTAGAGTGTCTGCATTTTCCAAGGTGATACAATGAAATTGAAATCAACTGAGCTAGTCCTAAAGTAGTAGGAAGTGAAAAGTTATCTTAATACTCATGAAAGTTATCTCAATACTCATGACAATATCCTAAAAAACATGCTATCCACAGCTAGAAAACTTATGCACTCCTTATGTGACATGACTATCCTTAGTGACTGAGGAAAAATGCCATCAGAATAGCAAGGTCAGCATTGTTCACCAAACTCCACCCAAACCAAAGGCAACATAAGGAGCAGGACACAGTCACCCAGAGCAGCCAACATCCACTTACCTCCCCCCTCCATCTCCTGCAACACAACCCACTACTCTTATCTTCACTCCTCCCAAGTCATTTCCAAAAGCAGAATCACCAGAAACACTATGAATGCTAACTAGAAGACTCAGTGAGGCTATTCCAGCTTAAGGGAAATTCAAAGGGGAAAAAAAATTGTGCTAATGTCTGAAACAATTCTGTCTATCAGTCAGACTAACATCTGCTCAAAAACCTAGACTATATTAATGTAAGCAGGAGTTGGCAAACTTTTTCTGTAAAGAGCCAGATAGTAATAGTCCAGGCTTTTTGCTCAAAAGGTCTCTGTCACAACTACTCAATTATGCAGTTGTAGCATGAAAACAGCTGTAGACAATATGCAACATGACGGGTATGGCTGTGTCCCAATAAAACTTTATTTACATAAAACAGGCAGCAGTTTCTAGTATGCCAAACTCTCAACTCAAGGATAGTTTGTTTGACCCTCATTCTCAAAGCCCAAATGGGAAGCCCTTGTGAATTATGGCTGATAAACTCTAACTTGCTCAGCTCTCAGGATTATCTAGTAATCACCCACTGTCAATCACGACTACCCACCAAGAATTCTCAAAACAACATCAACAGCAGCAAAAAGTAATAATGGTGTACAAAAATGCAAGAAGTAATATTAACTGCTTACTTTATACCAGAGACTATGTGAAAGTTTCACAAACATCATCTCACTTCATCCTCATGACACTCTATGAGGAAAGTGCTATTAATTATTCCCATTTCACAGATGGGGAAACTGAAGTTCCAACCAATTAAATGCCCTTCCAATCTCATAAAGAAATTAATTGGCAAAACTTAGATTTGAACCATGGTCTATTTATACGACTTCAAAATTCACTCATCACACCCCTAAAGCACCAATGGCATTATTTCAATAGGAGGAGCTAAGACAAATCAGAGAATTAGAAGCATGAGATTAAAATCTAAACCATTAAACCAATCTTTCAAGAATGACCTGTTTCACCTTTGCTAAACCACCTCCCACAGGAAAAACAAGTCTTCTTCTGTCAGTCCCACATTTCAAGCAACGTTTATATTCCAAAGAATATACTTGTAGCTAATAGTCCCACATCTGGATTGCTATGGTTTTAGGGTATTGGCCTGAAATACAAAATGTAACAGGCCCCAACTTTTATTCCTTCCTGTCCTTTCTTTATGCACTGGTCAAATGCTAAGGAATGTCTCTGAGGAACCACAAGTCGTCACATGGGAACCAATACTGCACTACTTAGGCATGAGGCAACCACTTTCAGTAACAACTGCTTCAAGCATAACAAGTGTGTGTCACCAATTAATATCTGTTTATTCTGTTCTTCTCTTACTCTTATTTTCTCTATTACACCTAGCAAATGATTACACTGGTTCTTCCAAACTACATCGTTCTGAGGAATCCCTAATCTGACCGCCCTATCTGAATCCCAGAAAAAGAAATCAACCAGAACAAGGGTTGACAGGGAGCCACCTGTTTTTACACAGCCTGCAAAGGAAGAATGGTTTTTATATTTTTTAATGGATGAGAGGGAAAAAAAAAAAATCAAAGGAAGAATGATGTTTCCTGATACATGAAAATTACAAATTTCAAATTCCAGTTTTCATAAATAATATTTTATCAGAACACAGCCAGTCTGCCCATACTTGTCTATGTATTGTAGTTGCTTTTATGCTACAATGACTACAAAGAGTTAAGAAGCTTCAACAAAGACCACGTGATCTGAAAAACGTAAGATGTTTATTATCTGAAACTTTTCAGAAAAAGTGTGCCAACCCCTGAAATTGAACTATTAGTCCTTCCACTGATAGAAGTGGTCCCCAAGTCCAGACATACTGCATTCCAGAAATACAAAATAGAGACTCCATAAATTCACTAAAGCTAAGGACATCAACAATTGCCCCATCACAAAGATGGCACCACTTATGGCCATTCTTAACTAATTAATGGGAAAAGTTTTAGGCCTTTCATTTCTTCACTGCCATTTGCAACTGGAGATGCTAATGGGATATAACTTCCCATTTCCTGACTATCAGCATTATTATTCTAAATTGATGAACTGTAAATAGCAGGCCACTTTATGCCTCCTCCTGACTGATATCGGAGCCACAGAGTACAAAAAGATAAATTTTCTTTGGGTTTCTTGGCAAGAAGCTATATATATGTAATTCTGGCTCTCATCTTCCAATTTCCTTCATTTATCAGAAATGGCGACAAAAAGGTTCTAATTAGATAATTCTAATCACAAGGAACTGGGTGTGATGGAAGACTTCAGAATCACTATCTGTTCATTGCAAAACAAAACAGATAGGCTATTCTCCCTGTAGGAGCAGGAGATTTATCAATAGACAAAAGGATGCAAAAAGCCAATAGATAAGGTGTAATTAAAGATCAGACCTATAAATTTTACACTGACATAAATTTAACAAGATTTGCAGGGAGGAATTCAGGATTTAAACCAGAGCATCATTATAAAAAGGATAACTTTCGGTTCTATATGCAACAACATTGCATAATGCATAGATTTATTATTAAGACTAATATTCCATGCCTCCAAGCTCTTTCATACAAGGAATTTGAATTATTCAGTGCCAAAGTAATTTCCAAAGTGGTCTATCTTCCTCAAGCATTCCTCCTTAATTAGCTTTAATACATTTTCCATGCATTTTTTTCGGCATCAAAATCTTTTTTCAGAAACAACAAACTACCTATCGTATTTTTGGCAGTTGTGGGAAACATAATCCAGAAAGTACTGTACATAATTTAGGTCTTCATTTTTTTTCCCCTTAAAATATAAGAAAATTTTTTCCAATGTAATCAACAACATAATTACAACAATGTTCTCTCTCCACCGGCTCAAAGGGCAAAAGTAAAAATAAAAATGAAAAGAACTGCAGATTACCATAAAGTGAGGGCTAAAATATATTCAAACAACAAGATCTGATTTAAAAATAAAGTTGCATTTCTTGGATTACAGCCTAATAGACCATTTTGATATCTGATGTGTATAATATTTAGCAGACATTTAGCAGCTCAAGACTAGACATACATTTTCTGCTTTCTGAAATCACAGCCACTGAAAAGACAGAAAAGAAAAAGCTGTGTCTTTCAGAAAATTACAAGTTTGGTACAATAACTCATTAACAAATACAAAGTTCAGAAATAAATGCAAATTGAGGAGAAAAAAACAGGTTGAGAAAACAGGTGGGAGATATAAAGTACTTGTAACCTTGAGGAAAAAGAGGCTTGATTCATTCAACTTTCAGGTGAATTTCAACTACACAAGATTTGAACAACTAGAACTCAGGCGTGAAAGTGATTTAGAAGTGTGTTTTCGAGAGAGTTTAATGGGACGTTAACTGGCCTTTGTGATCCAATCGCAACAACTGAACTTACCAGAGTAGGCCCAGTACGGGTCGCCTGAAGCCTTGCGCCTGCGGATTTGCACTGTGCTGCCGTGTCTGTTCTCATGCAAGGCCCCAACGTAACCTTCTGTCAACGCTGAAAGAGAAAGAGAACCACTGTGAGACAAAGTCATCAGCCCAAAGGACGCAGAAAGGGCATCAAGCAAACACAGCCAGGTGACTTCACAGAACCACAGACGTTGGGAATGACTGAATAGAACCAACTTACTTCACGAAAAGAAAAGTAACCATAGGGTAGTCTAGACAAATTATCATGATGACTACTAGAATAAACAATTGCTTAAAATGAGCTTTTACATTGCACAAGTAGTGCTACTATACTAAGCACTTCATATACATCACCTCATTTGCTCTGCAAAAACACCACCAGGAAATAGATATAACAGTCCCAATAACAGGACTGCAGACTGAAACTTCAATAAGTGAAATAACTTTAACTTGCCCTGTCATACAACTGGTAGACCTGAAATCTGAGATTTGGTTCCAACCATAAGCTTATGTCCTAGGTATAAAGACCCTCCAGCCTCATTTGATCTTCATAGAGCTAGGGGTCATTCTATCTGTTTTACAGATGGAGAAAGTAACCAGGTCACACAGGCAAGCATGCAGCAAATCAGAAAAATGAAAATACATATCCCTGTATCAAAGCCAGGGCCTCTGTCATCCAAGTGAAGCACAATTCAAAGGCTGGGAGACTCCTGGAGATTAGAACCTGTGTTCCGCAACATTCTGGTCATTGTCACCTATAGTACCTGAGGATATGAGACAAGAAACCCTCCAAAGCCAACATGCTCAGAAAGGAACCACTCCTTAATGATGCATATGTGAAATCTCAAAACAAATCCAACCTACAAAGTAAAAGCAAAAATATTCTATCCCATTATGGAGAGCTTCCATCTGCCTGCCATAGTGTTCAAAGACCTCTCTTTCCAGCCACTTCATAGATGCAAATTTCTTTTGTTGTGAACCCACACCTGAATACACTAATGTGTATGAAGACAAATATCACAGGTGCCCAGAATCCAAAATGAAATGGAATTATACTCAAACAATATATCCTAGCTGACCATGTTAATATTTAAAGGCACTCAAACAAAATCAAGTATGCTTTCAAAGAGGAAAAAAAAAGGTTTGGGAAACTGAACACTTTTTTTTTTTTTTTTAAAGGGTCTCGCTCTGTCACCCAGGTTGGAGTGCAGTGGCAGGATCATAGCTCACTGCAGCTTAGAGCTCCTGGTTTTAACCAATCCTCCCATCCCAGTCTCCCAAGTAGGTGGAACTACAGGCACACACTATCACACCCAGCTAATTTTTTGTGTGTGTGTGTAAAGACAGGGGTCTTTTTGTTGCCTAGACTGGCCTGAACTCCTGGGCTCAAGCGATCCTTCCAGCTCAGCCTCTAGAGTAGCTAGTTAGGACTAAAGGCGTACACCACTGTGCAGTTGTATAGAAGACCTTTTTTTTTTTGGATTTGGAGTCTCACTCTGTTGACCAGGTTGGAATGCAGTGAAACACTCATAGCCACCACAGCCTCAACCTACTGGGCTCAAGTGATCCCTCCACCTTAGCCTTCCTAGTAGCTGGAACCACAGGCATGTGCCCCCATACCGGGCTGATTTTTTTTTTTTTTTTAATTTATTGTAGAGATGAGGTCTCACCATGTTGTTCAGGCTGGTCTGAAACCCTAGAGCTCAGGTAATCCTCTCGCCTCTGCCTCCCAAAGTGCTGAAAACTAGTGAACCACCACGCCTGGCTGAAAACTATTTTTCATATCTGTTTACTATGCTTCAAAAAAGTATTCCTGGGTGTGAGGGCAATCTGGTTGTGGCTGTTGCCCCATGGATCACCAGGGTAGATTCAGCTCATGTGGATGGCTAGGCAGGTATCCCCTTACCTCCCTCACTGTTCCACGTGCATCCCTCTCAAAGCTGCAAACTCAAAGAGGATAACTAACCCCACTGGAGGAGGACCATTCTTCAATTCTCCAAATGACCTCTCATGGTCCCAAAAATTATTCCCAAATAATCCTTCCAGCCAGGCTCGGTGGCTCAGCCTGTAATCCCGTGCCTTTGGGAGGCTGAGGCGAGTGGATTGCCTGAGCCCGCGGGTTCGAGACCCGCCTGGGCAGCGAGACCTCATCTCTGCAATAAATCAAAAAATCAGCCAGGCGTGGTAGCACCTGTAAGTCCGGCTACTCAGAAGGCTGAGGCGGAAGGATCGCCGGAGCCCAGCAGATCGAGGCTGCGGTGGCCGGAAGCGGCCACCGCACTCCAGTCTGGGCGACAGAGTGAGACTCCAACTCAGAAAAAATAATAATAATAAAATAATCCTTCCACTTTCTACCAAGTCAATGAGTAAAACAGTGTTGACTATGTGAGTAATTAATGTGGCTTCCATTAAGGTATGTGTTTGAGCCTGTTTCATTGTGTGTAAAATGAAGCTAAAAGTGCCAACCTCATAGGATTAAGAAGATAACACAAGTCATGTGAGCAGAGCATCTAACTTAGGGGTATTTAGTGCTTTTGAAGTGCCTGACAACATAGTGGAAGTTTATTGAAAAGGCTGTTTTTGTAATAATCATACTCATTCCACCTAGTTATAAGTCATGGTTTAGATAACTACCCCCTGTCACCACCACCACTGCCAGCTCTAGGGATGGGTCTTGCCTGCCTTAAGTCAGTCAATCACTGTAAACCAATCTCTTGGACCTAGCAACATATTTGGGTATGGGCACACTGGCCCATCAGAGAGATTCTTCTCTCTTCCTGAAGGTATCATGCACCGGAAGCCTCAGAGGAATGGTTGAAGACCAAGTAAGGGATCCACAGAGGATCTCAAAAATGGAATCAAGCCAGAAGGGGCAAAAATCTATAGATTAATCCTGTTGACAAAACTTAAACACTAAAAAAGACTGATTTGAAGCTAGCCCTATCTGAGGCTCTATAGTTACATGAACCAATTACCTGTTAAAGTACATTTTTCTGTCTATTGTATTAAAAAGATTCCCAAATGACACCAATGGTACCCTTTAAACCATAATTTGAATTCTTGGTGATCAATTTCTCCCTCCATAAAAGCCCATTGTAGGACTAGAGTTCTGACTCTCAACCTTGGGTTACTTTAAAACAGAACCAATTAACAAACAATAACAAGCTCAATGCCTTGGACCTCACCCCAGGCACATATATACATGACACTGTGGTGATGAGACCTGAGTTGAGCTGTAGACTGCCTGTCCTGTCTAAAGGTAACTCAACTGAGACAAAGCACATGTAGTAATGCTGTATACAGACCAAGTGAGAAGAGGTAACAGAAGCGACAGGGCCATCCGAAGGAAGAGGTTAAACTTGTCTTCCTCACACCCTCCTAAAGTATTGAAGTACAGTGTGGGTTTTACACAGCAAGGTCAGAATGAGCAGGTAAATGTGCTTCTGAAGGGCATGCTGAACGGCGTATGAAGGGCTCTGAGCTCCCTGGAAAAAATGCAGCACACACATTCCTGCATCACTATCAACCTACCACCCACAATAAAGCTCGATGTATTCATAAACAGTGAGTAAAATAAATGAATCAATGAATACAGGAATGATAGAAAGGCTGACAGGGTCTGTGTTCTGGCAGGTCGTAGTAGGCAAAGTAGGTATATCAATCTGTATGAATGTGGAGGTACCTGTTAACATAAGCCACGGAAAAAAACATCACCTTCTCCCTCCCTGCCTGTCTTTCTAGCCACTGCTCGCCTATCAGAAACAGTAAACACTTAAAATATGAAGTATGCTGGGCTCGGTGGCTCAGCCTGTAATCCCACGCCTTTGGGAGGCTGAGGTGAGTGGATTGCCTGAGCTCGTGGGTTCGAGACCTGCCTGGGCAGGCGAGACTTCATCTCTACAATAAATCAAAAAATTAGCCGGGCGTGGTAGCGCGCACCTGTAGTTCCAGCAGCTCGGAAGGCTGAGGTAGAAGGATCACCTGAGCCTAGCAAGTCAAGGCTGAAATGGCCATGAGCATGCCACTGCACTCCAGCCTGGGTGACAGAGTGAGACTCCAACTCAAAAAAAAAAAAAAGAAGTAGGAAGAGAACGATCCTGAGTAACTGATAAACAGTTCTTTAGAGAGGCAACTCAGAAATGAACAGGGCAGGAAATGACTCTTTAACTCTGACACCAGATTTCAATAGATAAACTACTCATTAAAGGTTTAAATTATTAGTTTAAAGGTTTAAATATTTAGTTTTCCCTTTCATTCAATCTACGTCAGTAACGCGTGATTTCTTTCCCCCCCAAACAAGAGCATAATAAAATACAGTCATGTGCCACATGATGTTTCGGCCAACGACAGACCATATATAGAACAGTAGTCCCATAAGATTATGCCATATTTTCACTGTACCTTTTCTATGTTTAGATATCTTGCCATTGTGTTACAATTGCCTACAGTATTCAGGACAATAACATACTGTGCAGGTTTCAAGCCATACAGCCTGAGTGTGTAGTCGGCGAAGATCTAGATTTGTTTAAGTACACTCTATGAAGTTTACACAACAATATCGCCTAATGATGCTTTACTGTATTGCTAGCATTTTCATAATCTAAAAGAAAATATTTTAAGTCCCCTCCTCAAATATATTTTAATCTATAATGAGGTGATTTTATTTTTATAAAACAACTTTGAAAACTATTATTTGACCAGCAAACATGTATATACAGTATATTCAGCAACTTAATATTATATTGGCAAGGAACAGTGATCTGCAAACAGAAACAGTCTATGGCTCCCAAGTAAAGATACAGAGTCAGCACACCAAAATTCAATCAATTTTAATACTCTTTGTACTCTTCTAAGCTCAAACAGCCAACCAACAGCAACGGCGGCATGGCAATGATATGGTATGGCTATGAATCATGTTATTGATTTTCAATATCTTCTGTGCAGAAAATTAAATTATGCAAATGAATGCCTTTACAGAGCCTCACCTTAATGTGAAATTGCATACCTGCTTATGTCAGCAACTTAATTACACAATTAAAAATGGAGCATGCTTATGAAAATATGTAGTTTCACTCTTCAGAATAGACAATGAGTATAAATCTGCCTATAGTTATCATGTGAATGACAAGAGGGAGAACATGGTGCTATACAAACATATATTCTACCACATGCTACTACACCAAGCCCACTATGGTTTATGGAGCTGAAAGCATTTGTTAGCAGAAAGCTTAGGAGGGCTTTTAGTCCTGTTGTAACACTGCAAGTAATTGGAATACAGGAGGAAGCCCAGCAGCATACATTGTACACTGCTGCATACTTCTCCTCAAGAGGTCACCTGTAGTGCCACTTTAACCAACATATACATGCACACTGATAGGTGGACAAATTTAATATCAAATTTAAGCAGTCTTCAAGGATCTGGATAGTATAATAATGAAATGAATTTATAAAGAAAGACTCCAACTACTCCTGTCATACGGGAAAATTTGAGTCTCTCAATTTTGACAAGATGAAAGTGGAGATTTCAAAACCAATAGTATTAACTAGCCAATGATGCTTACATCTCACTCAGCAGGAGGAATCTTAAGTCAAGGTGGTTGCTAGGCAGAGAGCTAAATGAGTGACAGGTATTTTCATCAGGGAGTTTTCATAAACTCTGTCTCCTTTCAGAACTTCTACTGAGCCTACCTCATTTTCAGCCTGAAGCGAAAAAGATAAAAATGTTTCCAGACCCAAAGGCCCAATCCTTCGCTATAAAAATATCCTAAGAGTTACCCGCCACTGAAGATATCAACAAAACTGTTTCCTATGTGCATGATTTAATTTCCCAGAACTACCGGACATAGTGTATAAGAATAAATGTTTTTATTCTGGGAATATAAAAGCAGATGTGTAGCCCATCTGCCTTAACTGTATCTTCAGGAGGATTCTGTGTAATCCTTACTCTCAGTGTTTCACAGAAATTTTGACTTGAAGGGGAAAAAAAAGTCTTTCAAGCTGTGTTAACTCTTCTGTGTTAATTTGCAGGCTAAACATTTTTCATACAAAAAGTCCAGCTCCTCTGAACACCACAATTAAATAGCATTCTAGACATAGATGTCTTTTTTCAAGTTTACTGTCAGGGAGAATAAAGGGTCACAGAGTCTACACAAGATAAGAATAAACGTTGTTATATATCAGTAAAGAACATCTCTACTCCAAAATTGCAAATGAGTGAGTTGAAATTACAGAGTACAGCTAATGTCTTGCTTTTTTTTAGTAAGGTGGTCCATTTACATATGCATTTGTATACTTGAATGTGAATGGAAGTCTGAGGTATCCACCAAAAAAGGAAGACACATGGCCACACAAGATTCCAAAATAACCATGGCATTACTCCATAACATTGGTTCATCTTACCATATGACACCAACAATATCCACGTGATCTCGGCTATGTCATAATCTCCTACAGGGAAAAGTGACTATATGGCAAAGGTTACATAGAGGTGAAACTAGAGTAAGTTTATGATGAGAGCATCCCAAAGTTCCATCTACAATGTAGCTGCACATCTTGTAATCAAAGCAAAATAGTGTAGTAATACATGATGGTATTTCTACTTAACTATATGTCCAATTCTTGACCATTCCAAAGGTCTTAGAAGCCTGGGAGGACAGTTTAGTTTCCATCCAAAATTAAAAACATCAGAAAAAGAAATTCCGGTTCCCTGGTGCCAAAATGAAAATTAGTTAGGATGATGGATGGATGGATGGATGGATCTCATACACAGAGTCCTAGTTCTTCTGCCAAAGTTACTGCCAAAAAATGTAAGCCCACTAAAAATAAGCAACAGGCACTCACTTTTCCTAATCTAAAATGCAGATTTCCAGAACTGTAGACAAGCAGTTAAGCAAGCTGTTTATATCTATTATAACTTCTCATACAACAAACAAATTAAAGATCCCTCAAGGATGGCAAAATCTCCATCGAGCACAATTTTCTCCAAATTTTAAAGAGCATTTAAGAACATTAAATCCCACACAAAAGTCTAAAATGAAGAAAACTTTATCTTTTTTATGCCTACAATGGGCAAAAGTATCAAATCATAGTTAAAAGTAATTAAATATTCTGATCAGTCTCTCATTTCCTTTGTGCCTGTATTTCAATTAATTGTAGTAAAATGTACTTCGTGAGTGTCCCAAAAAGTAGAATCAAGAAGTATGTTCCTTTGTAACTACTGCATTATAAATGGTCCCTCTAGTTATTTGTGATACTGAGCTAACCTCAAATATAATAGATTATATTACAGTAGATTACCTATTTTATCATATTCAAATGTACTTATTGTCCCAACTACAAAAATTTTTTTTCATCATTTAAAGGGATAAAGAGACCTAATATAGAGCCATAATTTTTTTAAGCAAAATAAATTACTAAAACTCAGAGGCAATTCAACAGAAAAGAGAAATCACACAGCAATGTATCCTTGGGGAATAAGAAATACAAAACAGCCTTGTAAAATGAGCTAAATCAGCTAAAGAACAAAGCACTGAAATTCTACTCATCATTCTACTCTAAAATAATTACAAAAGGCGGAATCTATTTTTTAAAATCAGGACTAAAAGGGACAAAAAAGGGGGGGAGCCATTCCTCTATTAACTCTGTCATAGTTTTAAAACTTCAAAAATACAAAATACATACTTTCCAACAGATTTGAGAAAAGGTACACTTAGAAATCTGGTTTTATAATGGGGTTCGTTACATGTCTGTGATGAAAATCTGAAAATACCACTGTTTACTCCTTAGAGGCAACTTCCTAAGAAAAATTTGGCTTCTGGCTTCAAATATCAGACAGAGATTAAAAAAACCAACTCTTCCAGTCTGTTTTACTATTGTTTGGTACTCATAGAAGCAAGTCTCTTGATCCTGTAATATTATCAAGAAAACAAGGATTAGGTATGGCTAGTATTATGGCCATGTCAAATTGCACAGTTCTGTACTTTCAATTTTACAACTGTGGCATCTCTTTAAATCTTCAGTGACTGAAAGAGCTGGCAACAGCCTAAAGACTGTCCACTGGTGGCCACCATGTCAAACGCAGTCACCCATCTGAATGTTTTGCTTCACCCACCGTATGTGTGTACATGTGTGTGTACATGTGTTTCATTTGATGCCTGCATGGGAAAACTCAGGAAAGAACACCAATATCTGGATTTTTTATTTTGTAATAGAAGATCTTGACCTTATTCCCAAATGGCAACAACATGCTATGAAAGTAAGCGGCCACCTCTTTAGACAACAGCCATGAATACCCAATTGCCTTCCCACTCAGTCTCATTTACTTATGTATATTTCTAAAACATTCCCTATGGACACCTGAGTTTGTACTTATGGCATGATCCAATCAGAATTTATCTACTAAGTCAATTATTGCCTAAGTGGCAGGCATTATTAAAAGTCCCATCAGTACACTGTCTCATGTAATTCTTCCAAAGATCCTATAGCTTAGGTACAATTATTCAGAAAAGGTACGTTATTTGCTCAAAAACACATAGCTGTGAAGCAGAGAGTACTCTCAAATCTGTATATTGACACTATAGTACCCTTCTTCAAGAAATTGAATTTTAGGCATCATAAAAATATCTGTAAGTTAATAGTTACTTTACTTGCTCAAAGGTAAATAAATATCACAAGTGAAAAAGTTTCTGCATGGGCCTCAGAAAATTTAAAACGTAACAATTTCATAAAGAAAGAAGGTGACTAGGTTACTCCTCCTAGAGCTGGCAATTGTCTAAGATACAATCATGTTCCCAATAGTACTAAAAGAAAAATGTAGAGTGATTTTTCTAACTTGTTGTAGAAAATATTCAATTATACCTATACAAACTTTGGTTATTGTGTATAAAAAAGAGAGTTACTGTCCATGCTAAGCACAAGTAAACATCACATTGATCACAACCAATTACAGATTTCTTTGTTTCTTCTCCACTCCTACTGTTTCACTTCACTAGCCTTAAAAAATAAGAAATAAAAACAAAGACATAAGCATCAAGTACAACCTGAGTGAAGAAAACAATTTTAAAAAGTGATATAGATTAATAAATTCTCTTTATTCGCATTTCTATTTGTTTAAAGTGTGACTGCTCAATACATTTTTAATCTACAATAAATAAAATTAACATGGACCTTTTATATAGTCGAGTCATTTATACAGACTTATTCTATGTGAAATAGTGAACAAAATAGGTCTTTTTCTATAGAAAGGTACAAAGAAGTCCTATTTACATGTGGGTAGGCGCCCATCTGAAAACCTCAGCATATCCACCAACTCCAGTAAAATGTGCCAACAGCAAGCAGGTGATTCACAGTCCTAGCGACTAAAGTAAGCTTCACAGTAACAAAAGTATCCACCAAGATAATTCCCAAATATGTTAAATGACAGAAAACACATTGTAGACACAAGTCCCAGACCCTGTAATTGGATATCAAATACAGAGGGCACTCAAACCATGACACCCCTTTGCTCAAGACACCACATCACAGTGAGGGTAGACCTGATTCCAACACCTTCCATCTAGCAAACCCAGAGACATGGGAATTCCAGGGCCATGTTAAAGACATCATTTAAATCCTAGCTGGTCAGCGAGTCAGTGGCCCATGGCTGTCTATTTCCCAGAGCTTTGCATTTCTGATCAGCACACTATCTACTCCACCTCAACACTTAACATCTGCTTACATAGTTCCTAAATCCTTCTGGCCAAAAAGAGAATTTTCTAGAGTTTGCCCTCTGGGAACTTCCAGTCTACTAGGGGGGGCAATCCATAAATATATAAATCAAAAGTTGCATACATGGCGAAACAATGTAAAAATAAAATGAAACACACATGAGACAGTCACAGAGACTATAAGGAATGTCCTTAGAGAAGCCTGAGAAGGAAACATCACTTTAGCTGAGAGCGTTGACAGGAAGGGAAGGCGGAGTTCAACATGGAAGAACAGCATGTGTGAGAATACTGAGGCAAGAAAAAGTGTAGTATAAGGAGGCCAGCCTGACTGAAGCTTGGCGAGTTGGGGGACAGGGAGGGGTAAGACTGAGGATGAACAAGGATAGAATCCTGCAGGACCTTAAAGGAGCTTGGGAAGCCAATGAAGGTCTCTGAGGCTGCAGTCAAAATGATAGAATGCTTGCTTTCCTTTAAAACAGCTTTACTGAGATATAATGGTTTTTAGTATAATTACAGAGTTTTGCAACCATCTAATTTTAGCACATATTTACCAATGTGTGCTCTTAAAAAATGACTCTGCTGGGCAGGAAACAGGTTGAAGGGAATCAGGCAAGAGCAGAAAGCAGTGGCTCATCACCCTGATCCCCAGGATGAGTCAAGACAAATAATCGTTAAGTGTGTACTTGCACCTGTGCGCTGGGGTGGGGGGGCACTCCTGGAAGCCAAATTTTGGAAAGTAAACAAATATTCACCTAATATTTACATTCACCTGGCCACATGCCTGCTCAATTTGTTTTTAGATTTATTTTAAAATTATTTTTCCAAACATCACCTTTGCCTGTCTTCATCTGAATTAGGACTGGTCAAACAAATGAACTGCTTATATATTTCAATGTTTAAAAAGATAACAGTTAATGAAAATCAAACCAAATACAACTATTTACAAAACAAATGAGGAAAAGAAAAATAGCGAGAACACTCATCATCATGATAGTTTTCCTTAGCCATATAATGCATAAAACTATGCCCTTGATATCATACAAAAAAAAAAAAAAAAGCATCTGTCTGTATGATTCTTCTGGAGATACAGAGTACTCTACACTGAAGTTTGGTAAGATTTTAGGCAAGTATTAATAGTCTCTCCATGGCAGGATGGAGATTTCAGAGGAACCCTAGGCTGGTGATTTAAAACAAAACAAACAAAACAATTTTATCATTGTGAAAACATGGATGTGAGCATGGCCTTAACCTCAACTCTGCTTCCCAAAACAGTTCTTCCAAAAACTCTTCCACAGCCAGGCTCCGTGGCTCAGCCTGTAATCCCGCGCCTTGGGAGGCCGAGGTGAGTGAATTGCCTGAGCCCGAAGGTTCGAGACCCACGTGGGCAACTTGGCGAGATCTCATCTCTACAATTAAAAAAAAAAAATCAGCCGGGCGTGGTAGCGCGCGCCTGTAGTTCCAACTCCTTGGAAGGCTGAGGCGAAAGGATTGGCGGAGCCCAGCAGGTCGAGGCTGCGGTGGCCGGGAGCCGCCACTGCACTCTAGACTGGGCGACAGAGTGAGACTCCAACTCAAGAAATAAAAAATAAATAAAATAAAATAAAAACTCTTCCACAAATAGATGCGAGCAAATAGAAAAACAGTGAGCGTCCTAAGTAAAGCTAATTAATAAATTAAAGCCATGGCAATTCAGCTCTGCACCATGTTAAAGATTCTGAACTTAGCAACTGTGCAGGGATAGTCTAAAATCAGGAAGATGTAGTCAAGGACAGATATGCTTTGTGGCTAGTAGGGAGACAAATATCAAACATAATGCTCTCTCCCTCATTCCAAGTCTGCAGGGCTTTCTCCCCGCTCGAACACAGAAAAATAGGCCTCTGATCAGCTTTGTTGGATTCACTCAATGTAGACCTGTCCCTGGCGCTTCAAAGAAAAAAAATAACCCAAGGAATTGGGGTTAGTATTGCCCAGGCAACCACTTTAATGTTGCTAGTCAGAATATCCCAGGGCTACAAGTTCATTTTTGTTATCTCCATTTTTATTAGGTGTTAGATTTGCTTCCTTTCCAGCAAGAGTGAGGTTGGCTTTGTTCTGTTCAATTGCAGAAAGAAATCATCAGAAGAAATATCTTGCATCTTGCTTTGCTTGAAGAGGACTTATTAACTTGAAATAACACAATACAAGTCTCAAGGAAAATAATTTAAAAGGGCTATTACAATCTTAAATAAAATGATTTAATTTAAAAAATTCTAACCACATAAAAATTTTCACTAGATCACATCAAGATGGCTAAAGCACTTATCTCTAAGTCTGTTTAAATAGCTCTAAAAGCAATTTCTTAAATTAATTATATGGGAAATTTTTTTTTTGCCCTTTTTTTTTTTTTTGCTTTAAAAAAAGAGCTATTTAACCAAAGTCGTTTCCTGATGAAGAAACTGCAGCTATTAAAAAAGCAGGGTTTGCTTCCTTTGCTTTTTTTGGTTGTGCTTTTTCTAGAACCTTCTCTGACTCTGACCAATTATACTACAGGACCTATTTGAAGAGTCAAATGAAAAAGTAGTTTTACGACTTTACAAAACTCAGATCCGAAATTGAACGTTTCAGTTCAATATTTCTTTCTCCCCCTCTCAAAATCTATTTGTATACAAGAAGTTGAGTGAAATCAATTTCAAGGAGACTTTTCAACTTTGAATTTAAATCCTTTCATCACTCTGCAATGCAGTCAATCAAACTTGGGATACGAAGGAGAACAAAAAGTTTCCTTTATTTATTTTTCAATAAATACACTGATGTTGAAAGGAAATTTTATATCTTCGGGGGTTTCTCTAACAGGCAAAATTGAATGAAACAAATTGTCCTTTGATTTTTTAGACAGCAAATGAGAAAGATGAAGCATATGCTGTGAAATACTCTGGAACAAACTGGGACAACCCAGGTGCCAAAACCACAGAACTGTAGATTACAGAAATCCTAGTGAATTCAGAAAAATAAACACTCCTTTATATATTACTTGCAAAGGTTTATTAAACAGATTTTCTCTTAAATATCACCTCTGCATAATCAATGAGTGAGTATTAAAAATGAAAAGGTGAGAGAAATAGATAGTATTAGTAGTAAATGGAAACCACAGGTTTTTCTTTCATGCCAGTCCACTCATGTTCTGGCTAATCTAGTCTTTGATATTTAACACAATGGAACCAAAAACTACAGAAAAAAAAAGTTTGCAGAGTTTAGTGTCACAGAAATCATACATGATATCTAAGGTTTATTTATTCAGACACTAATGTTTCAGGGGGAAAAAAGAACACTTTGTAAATGCATGTACGGCTTTTCTCTTTAATAGTGATGCTCTAACCAGAGAGTACTTATTGAAATAATTTACCCAAGTGAAGAGATGCTCAATCCCAGGATGAAACCTTAGAGGGAATGGGGAAACTAAAGATACTGTAGCAGAAATAAAGATTTAATATGTGTTTGGGGATGGAGAATTTTTTTTTTTAAGGCTCCATATCAATATCAAAGAAATATATCCATTCCTAAAATTTCTCCTGTGCTTCTTTAGCTGCTAAAATGATCAAAGAGAATGAACAAAGATGCTGGTGCTAGCTAATATTCCTCTAGCAATTATGAACCGGGAGGCACTGTCCTGGGCTCCTTAACTGGATTGTCTCACCTAGCATCCACCAGAACTTTGAGGGGCAAATTCTCTCACCACTCCCATTTTTTAAAAACCAGGCAACCAAGGCACAGGAGGGTTAAATACCTTGCCAAAGTCACACTGAACATGACAGAGAAAGGAAAAATGGAATTCAAACCCAGACACACTAGTCAGAAAGAGGAAAGAAAATGAAGATCTACCAAGAATCTCCTATGAAGTCTGAGGGGCTGCGACATGGAATAAATGATGAATATTTTGTTTATAACTAAATAGAGAGACAGTATAAAGACCCAAACATAAATATCAATATACACTACATCTGAGATGATACAAAGTGACCTTTGAACCAGGAATCTCCTGGGCAATTCTAATTTTACATATTCTGTCTCAAAGACCCCACTAGGTAGATGCCCAATCTTGCATCCCAGAAGAAACACAATATGGTTTTGATTGTCTTTTTAGGAGATTTCACGCTGTAAAAACTCTCCAGTTGCCCTAAAAATACTATAATAAAAGTGGTAATTCCTGAAAATTATTACAAGGCTTGCAAAGAGAATTCTAACACTACGGCCTACACAGGAAGGCATTATGCTAACATCAACTAACTGCTGAGAAAACAATTCAATTTCTTTAAAACAGAAAAAGAGAATGTTCCACACGGGCATACGTTCACATTTTAACTGAGAAGTGAGGATAAGAAGAAGCTTTCAAACTGTGCTGTCCAATGCAGGAGCCCCTAGCTAACAAAGAATTACAAATATGTACTACAAAAACAGACAAACAAAAAAAGAATTCATGTGTTATTTTGATTCAGTGTTAAAATAATACTTTGGATGTACAGGACTATATAAATTATTCAAGTTAATTTCATCTGTTGCCTTTTATTTTTTTGTAATTGGAGTCTCACTCTGTCACCTAGGCTAGAGTGCAGAGGCATGATCACAGCTCACCACTGCCTCAACTTCCTGAGCTCAGACCATCTTTCAGCCTCAGCCTCCAAAGTAGCTGAAACTACATGCACCACCATGCCTGGCTAAATTTTTTTATTTTTCATAGAAATGAGGTCTCGTTATGTTGCATAGGTTGGTCCTGAACTCCTGGGCTCATGCAATCCTCTTGCCTCAGCCTCCCTACATGCTAGGATTACAGGCATGAGCCACTGCCCCTGCGCCAGAGCTCCTTTTTACTTTTTATGGTTGCCAGTACAAAAGTTAAAAGTATCCGTGCGGCTCACCATTACATTTCTATTGGACAATGGCACACTAGACAAAAGCTGGAAAAGAAGGGGAGGAAAGAAATTTCCTCCACCTAAAACATCTGAAATGCATTGCTTTTGCATATCTTCATGGAGACTGTGAAAGTCAGCTTCTGGGTCTTTCATGCCATGCTTCCTTCTAGTGTCTTGCCCCTAAGCCCAAAGCTAGTCATTCCCCATCCTTCTTCAAATCTCTACCTACCCTATCCCCCACAAATGACGGGAACTCCACTTCTTCTATTTTTCCTTCTTCTATTCAAGAGACAGTTAACTCAATGGGGGAGAAAAGGATTTTTATGGAGCCAAATTATTCCTTGGTCTATTCACTGCTTTAGCAATGGAAATGTAAGGCTCATAAATCCATCAGGAGGCCTAACACCTTGGCTTGGCATTGAAGAATACAGAAACAGTAGCACAGTGTTCAGCAGTTTTTCTGAAAGAAAAGAGGGAGCACATAGCATATATAGAGAAGTGGAAGACTGCATTTTAGACATTACTATTTCTGAAAAGCATAACCAAATGAATCAATGTTTTGCCTGGAAACATAGTTCCCCTTCTTGCAACAACCACAAACACTTTACAGATAACAGGATTTTAGAACCTTTCCCTAAATTGTACACTTTTACAATAATGTAATAAATTAACAAAAGCCCACTTTCTAAGAGCTCTAGGCATTCCTAGGGGTGTCCACTCACCACATGCTCCCTCCTTTTAGTGGGGCTTTCTGACTTCATGCCTGTCTTTCTAATACTGAATGCCCCCTTGGGCACACAGCCCCATATGACCAAAAAACTGGTTCAGCCCTTTGCACTTGGATGTCCCCTCTAAGGGGATACTGTAAATCTAGCAAACCACTTACATGTCCTCTCTCAGGGGACATCAAAAGATTGCTAATGACTATATAGGATAAACTCATGCCAGTGAAAATTGTTCAAAAATATTTCCTCGAAGTTTTCCATTCAAACTGCAAAAAAAAAAAGTAAATAAAGAGATGAAATATATACTGAAATATACATTTTAAAAATCAGCTGGCATTATATAGAAAGAAAATGTGTGAAATGCTTCCACAGTGATGCACAGACTGGACAATAAACTACATATTAATGTGGGAAGAAAAAAACGAGACTGCACTGGCTGCTCGAATATAAAAAAAAAAAAACACCAAGTGGAAGACATCAAACAAATTACTACTGCACAACACGCACCAATGAACTTGCAACGCATGTCAGTGACTGTTTCACATGTTACCACATGTCAAAAAAATATAAGATATAAAATTTTTATTTCTTGTCATAAGTTCCTCAATGTCCAAAATTCCATTTTAAGCCAAATGTCATGACAATAAAATGGTTCTAGCACTACTACAGTATTTAATATGAAGTGATCTGTTTTTCACTATTTCATAAAAAAGTGTGGTCAAGTTGCTACAAGGTGATCCATGAGACGTCTCTGAGTGCAATGAGCTACAATGTTGACCGAGGATGCACCCTCAGATCATGATTTTACTGGACTGTTTTGAGGCTCCAGAAGAACATTTTTAACACACTCCTGGGATCAGACACAAGTGGTCAACAAACTATTTTCTGAGCAACACTTATGTGCTTAAATCATTAACAGTGTAAATCCACTCCTCATGGAAGATGAAGAAAATGAAAATCTTTTACAAAGTAAGTTTAGAAAAATATTCTTCAAGAATCTCTCTGAGATGATGTGTTCGCAGAAAACCTGGAGATAAAGAATATGTTTTCCATTTCTTTCTGGTCTGGGTTTTGAAGGTCACAGAACTCACAACAGATGTGGCCTGGTTTGAGTCATAAAGGTCTGCCTGGCTAATAACAGTTAGTGTAAAAGCACAACAGCTGAGGCGCTGTAGCTGCAACAGTTGGTGGGCTCCAGCCCAGCAGGACAAGCCCCTGGCTCTGCCAACACAGACGGCATCCCTGACAGGCAAGCTGCCCAGGAATGGGACCAGCAACTTACATGCCCCGTGGTGGTCACAAACCCTTCCATCAAATAAATCACCACAGGCCTAAGGAAGACCCGTCTAAATATATCTGAGTTGCAAAATAAGATGCGCCATCACTTTCCAGGAGCAAATGAAATCATCATATTATCACATATTTAGGCATTTCCATGATAAATTCTTTTTTAATAGCATTTATTGCTTTTTCTGATAATAAAAGCAATAAATATTCATTATAGAAGCACATTAGGTGAATTACATTAATAAGCAGAGTACATAAAATAGACAAGAGAGTACATAAAAGGCATAAACAAGAAAATAAAAATAATCATAACCACTGTTCACATTTTGGCATATTTCCTCCCCTCCTTTACTCCAATAATCAATAGGCTTACTTACTTTTCAAGTGCATGGCAAGTCATTCAAAAATGATTATGTGTTAAGACTTATAATCCCCAAAATTCAATGATGTCTAAAAGTAAATCTCATTTCCATAAACATTAAAATTACCACCACTAACAGGTCATGTGACTTTGCCCAAACCTACTACCCTGTCTGACTGCTATGGTCATTTCAAGGTCTACCATGATCTAAATTAAAACAATTTACCTTTCTGTTGAGTAATCTAAATCAACCTAGAGCAAATGTGACAAATGGGTCAACTATATACATACGGGGTGCCAAAAACAGTATAATATTTAATGTATGATGTTTCCTCAAAACATGGAGTTTAATCAAATAAATGCCAGCATCACCATGTGACAGGCAGGACAGTCAAAGAAAATGACAGAAGCATGCTTGGCGAACATCATACTACACATTGCTACCATAATTCAATTCAACTTTGAAAAGCAATGCATAGATAACATCTCTTAAAATGTGTACACATTTTGGGGGCACATGTATCCATGTATACATACACACACAATGTAGCACGAGGAGGGTCAATCAGATGCCAACCTTTATAAAGGAGAAAAAAATGCATGACAATTCGGACTTTAGTCTTCTCTTAAAAATCTTAACTACTGGTCAGGCTTGGTGGCTCAGTCTGTAATCCCAGCACTTTGGGAGGCCGAGGCGAGTGGATTGCCTGAGCCCGCGGGTTCGAGACCAGCCTGGGCAACTTGACGAGACCTCATCTCTACAATAAATCCAAAAAAAAAAAATTAGCTGGGCATGGTAGCACGCCTGTAGTGGGCATGGTAGCGCGCCTGTAGTTCTGGCTACTTGGAAGCCTGAAGCGGAAGGATCACCAGAGCCCAGCAGGTCGACACTGGGGTGGCCGTGAGTGTGCCACTGCACTCCAGCCTGGGCAACAGAGTGAGACTCCAACTCAAAAAAAATCTTAACTATCAACTCATACTGAACCACCTGGAAACTAATGGCTCAGATGCACAGTTGTGGGCCACCTCCACTTACTGTAAAAATGCTCTCCCATTCATCAATGCCCCTACCAACACTATTCTTCCAGCTGCAATGCCAGGAATTAATTGCTAGTTGTACCTGCTCCTGTGCTTAATTTTGTAAGCCCCCTCAGTTACTTATAGGGTATCTCCCTGGTCCTTTAAGAATATGGGTTTGCAAATCTTCTAGAGTACCCAGGATGTAAAAATAACAAGATACAAAGTAATAATGATCCACAGTTCTTAGTCAGAGATCATCTTAATTAAGATGGCTAGGCACCATTTGGAAATCCTAAATTTTAATCCCTTTACCCCTTACAATATCCCTTCAAAATCAGCACCAGCGGTCAGTCCACTTTAGGTTAGCAAAATGGAGATTCAGAGAGGTTAACTGACTTGCTCAAGGTCACAGAGGTCTGTGAAGAGGCGTGTCCACCTAACTCCAAGCCCAAGACAGTAAAAAAATAAATCCTTCAGGACTCTGTAATTCAGTCTTCTCCATTAACCTGTTCTTCTTTGCCAGCATACTAAGCACATTTGAGAGGGTTAAATACGCTCTAGCAGGATGAAAGAAAGAAATGGGGATGGAAAGGGAACTGAAGGTGTCAAATGGCAATAGATAAGAAAAGCAATAAAAATATCACAAATGGTTCAACTACAAACTTGTATAGTGCTTCACTTTGCAGACTGGTAGACCAACCTTTAGTACCAGCCAAAAGCAAAACTGTAAAGAAGATAAAACACAGGCATGGTCAGAAGACATGAAGCTTCACAAACTGCTGAGGAAAAATATTATACAAAATTGGAAATAAGTAAAGGAGAATGCAGCATGGCCTTTCACAGTGTCATGTTGGTGAGGAATTTTACAAACTCACCACAAAATGACTTAATCACCTAGGAGAACATACCATTGTTTGGCTCGATATTCACTATGATTAAAGGTAAGGCTTGGTGAAGTTACACATTAACCTGTGATTTATGACCAATTTGAAGGGAAAAAATAGGTTATATACAGTTTTATTACTCTGGTAGGACATTAACTAGTGCTGGCTCTAACCTAACAATCGTATTCTGGCATTCCTTTTTAGCCTAAGAATACTCAGTTCCTCAAATATCCTTGGCAATATGCTACACCATATTATTTCTTGCCTTATGACTGACTTAAGTTTGACATGTATTTTGTTTGTAGAAAACCCATGTTTTTAATTTTGTAAGAATTCTGATTTTAAACTGCAATGACTTAAACCACACTCCCAAACAACTTGGGCTCTAGGCCAATCCCTCTTCATTTCTTCAGTTGAAACTATTACACTCAAAAAAAGCCACAGAAGATCAAAATTAAATTCAATAGCTCAATTGTAATGAGTAGGAACAGCTTAACAAATCATAAGCTCAGAGAAACTCTCGATCTAATATAGAAGATATCTGTGGATGTAAACAAAAATACAATAATAATAATTCTTAATAGTGAAATTTTAGGCATCAAAACAGGCACTTTAGGGGCATGCACTGGAGGAGATATAATTCTAGCAGCCGTGTTTAATGGATTATAAAATAGCTTTGTGGGTACCTTGTATGTCCTAGGTAGCAAAGTACCTACTTACAATTATATTTAGCAGTTTTTGTTATTCATTTAATGGCAGTATATTTGCATTATAAAAATTCTCAACAAAAGCCAGATTTGATACTGCATTCCCCCCAAATTAACTCAATTTTTCTAGATATACTCTAATAATCAAATCCCTTATGTTTTCAACCACTAACCCATAAACATCTCTATCCATGAGGAAAAGGATCCAACCAAATCATAAATCAGGAGACCCTTTCACTTGAAAGAGATGGTAAGCAAGTAGACAGGATAAGCTGAAGTCCAAAAACAAAGCCCTACACATAAACCACAGTACTGAAACTTGACTGAAGTCTAAAGATAAGAACTGCAGCTCTGTGCAGATTTATGTCACAAGGTCATAGAGTATGATGATTCATTGGAAAAATATAAACTAGAGAGGTTAGATTACACGCGTGGGGAAAGCTTGTTCTCCACCACCCATCTCAGCCAGTCAGAAACTTCTGGCTCTTCTCCAGCTCCCACTCAACATTTTTTCACATCAGCAAGGCAAAAAACCAGCACTGATGACACCCATCCTAAACCTAAGGCAGATAGGACTGAGGATCAGAGCATTCTCCTGCTGAGCCAGCCTTGCCCTCTCAATCCAGCTAAAAATTGGATTGTGGAAAAAGAATAAAACAGATGATAAGCTGATATTAGCAATTCATTGGAATTGTCCCTGAGGATAAAATGTGTCACATGAAAGTAAGGACTTCTCAAGGAGCACTGCAGTCATTTGCACTGAACACAGTGATCATTCCAAGCAACAACAACAACAAAAATGGAGTAGAGGTAGGGAATCAAGTCTTCAAAAGAGAATACCATCAAAAAGGAATAACAGAGTGGGCAGAAACACACTATCCAAATTCAAGACTTGTTATATAGCTAACGTAATCAAGACCATGTGATATAAGCAAAGAGACACATATTCATGAATCAGAATAAAGAAGCAGACCCACAGAATACGGTCAACTGATTTTTGACAAAAGTTAAACGTAATTCAATGGAGCAAGGAATCACCTTTTCTACAAATGGTACTGGAGCAATTGGATAGCCACGGGTTTAAAAAAAAAAAATGAAATCTCAACCTAAATCTCACAACTTATACAAAAATTAACTTAAAATGGGCTGCAATATGAAACTTTAAGAGATGGCACAACAGAAAATCTTCTGGACCTGGAGCCTGGTGAAGAGTTTTTTAGATATGACAACAAAAGCATGATCAGAAGAGAAGAAATTAATACATTGGATTTTATTCAAAGTAAGAGCTCATGTTCTTTAAAGGGCTTTGGTAAAAGGATGAGGAGACAGGCTCTAGACTGGAAAAATATCTTTGCAGACCACATATCTGATGGGGGACTACTATCTCAAGTGTAGACAGAACTCTCAAAACCCAACAGTTAAAAAAAAAAATAAGCCGGGTTCGGTGGCTCAGCCTGTAATGCCCCGCCTTTGGGAGGCTGAGGTGAGTGAATTGCCTGAGCCCACGGGTTCGAGACCCGCCTGGGCAGCAAGACCTCATCTCTACAATAAATCAAAAAATCAGCCGGGTGTGGTAGCGCATGCCTGTAATTCCGGCTACTTAGAAGGCTGAGGCAGAAGGATCTCCGGAGCCCAGCAGGTGGAGGCTGCAGTGGCCAGGAGGGGCCACTGCACTCCAGTCTGGGTGACAGAGTGAGACTCCAACTCAAAAAAAAACATAAGGTGGGCAAGTGACACAAAGAGAGGTTAGCAAATGAGCACACAAAAGGGTATTCAACATCATTAGCCATCAGGTAAGTGCAAATGGGGGCCACAATGCCATATCACCTACACACCTATCAGAATAGCTAAAATAATAAATAGCAACAACACCAAAAGTTAGGGGGTTAGGAGGCTGTAGAAAACTGGATCTCTCATGCACTGCTGGTAGGAGTATGGAATGATTACAGTACTATAGAAAAGAGTTAGGCAGTTTCTTTTTTAAAAAAAAAACTAAACATACACTTACCATATGTCCCTGCAACTGTACCCTTGGGCATTTATCCCATGGGAGTGAAAACTTATGTCCACCCAAAACCTGTACACAATGTTAATAACTGACTTTGTAGCAGCCAAGAACTGAAAACAACCAACACCGCCCTGAAAAGGTGAAAAGTTGAACAAACTGTGGAACATCTAAGTAGAATACTACTCTACAATATGGCCAAGTAAACTATGGATGCACCCAACAATTTTGTATGAAGATTATAGGTATTATGCTGAGTAAAAAAAGTCATCTCAAAGGGTTACATAGCATATAAGTCTATGTATATAACATTCTCAAAATCACAAAGTGATAGAGATGTAAGACAGATTAGTGGATGCCATTATTTGGAGATGGTAGGGATAGGGGTGTGTATGATTATAAAGTGGTAAAATGAGAGAAATATTTGTGGGCATGACATTGTTCTGTTATATTGACTTCAGCAGGGGTTACACAACACATAGAATAAACTGTCAAAGAACTATATACATATATTATGCCAATGTCAAAATTTTCCAATACTGTACTATAATTACATAAGATGAAACCACTGGAGAAAACAAGAAAAAGGTTATATGAGGCTTCTCTGTACTATCTGTGTACCCTCCTGTGAAACGACAATTATTTCAGAGTTAACTATGTTTTATTTATATGAAATGTTTAAGAAGACCAATTGGACCGTGTGTGTCTCTGTGTGTGTGTGTGTGTGTGTGTGTGTGTGTGTGTGTGTGTGTCTCACCCTCTCTTTGCCCTTCCACCTTCCACCATGAGATGACATAGCAAGAATACCCACCCAAGGTGACAGCCCCTAATCTTGAACTTCCTAGTCTCCAGAGTCTTGAGCCAATACAGTACATTTCTGCTAAATATATACATATATATATATATATTTATATGTATAGGCCATTTAACATTTCTGTGAAATATATATATTTATATATATTATTTAAATAAATATATACATATACATATAGATAGATAGATAGATAGATAGATAGATAGATAGATAGATAGATAGATAGATGCCAGGTGCAGTGGCTCATGCCTATAATCCCAGCACTTTGGGAGGCTGAGGCAAGAGAATTGCCTGAGCCCATGGGTTCGAGACCAGCCTGGGCATTTTGGCGAGACCTTGTCTCTACATTTTAAAAAAAAATTGCTGGGAATGGTGGCATGGGAATGGTTCCAGCTACTTGGAAGGCTGAGGCGGAAGGATGACCTAAGCCCAGCAGGTCAAGGCTGCGGTGGCCATGAGCATGCCACTGCACTCCAGTCTGGGCAACAAACTCCCACTTAAAAAAAATATATATATTTTTTTTTTAATAGATAGATATATACACACACACATAAAATAATATATTTAACTCTGAAATAATATATAAATATAATTGTAGATTAATTCAAATATATAGATTATTTCAAATATATATAACTAGGTTACTTCAAATATATAAATATATATAATTATAGATTATTTTGAATATATATAGCTTCTAAAGAAAGTCTCACGACAACCAGCATTTTTGCTTTCCATCCCATTTTGATAGAAACGAGAACATGATACCAGGAGAAATGTACAGTTGAATACAATGAGACCATAAGGGTTTTCCCTTTTCTTATTCTATGAAAAGTTTGTGGACATATCCTACTTAGCAATAGTAATACCAAGAGAAAGGGAGGAGGGAGAATGACAGCAGATGAAACTTAGCAACTTCTTAGAAAGACATCTCTAAAGATAATCAGATCATGAAAATTAATGATGTTGTGACAGGGGGGAAAAAAAGAGCAGAAAAGTCACCATGACTTTAAATCTGTAATTTCCTGTTGATCATCTGATAAAACACTGGGAAATAAAACAAAAGTGTGTTACCACACATTACCAGGTCTTTGAACAATGTACTAATTAAAGAATGGATTATATAACTTCTACAACAGACATTTCCTGAAAAGAAAAGAGAGAGGAAACAACCACAGTCCCAAATATTTGACTTAGGCTGAACACTGAATAGTTAGTTCTAACACAGGAATGGGTAACAAATGCAACTCTTCTAAATTAATCATCCACATCTGCCTTTACGTTCCATTTCTCTCCCTTAAATCATTCAAATTAAAACACTGTCTTCATAATTCCAAAATATAGGTAGGCACATTTATATAGTTCTTAAGAACAGAAAATATATTCCCATAATTAAACAACTATGCATTAAGCATCTTTGTGCCAGACAGTACACTAAGTCTTAAGGAAAATTTATAAAGCAGTCTATTTAAAATTGTAACCAAGGCTGGGCTCGGTGGCTCAGTCTGTAATCCCAGCACTTTGGGAGGCCGAGGTGAGTGAATTGCCTGAGCCCACGGGTTCGAGACCCGCCTGGGCAACATCTTTACAATAAATAAAAAAAACTAGCCGGGCGTGGTAGCGTGCGCCTGTAGTTCCAGCTACTGGGAAGGATGAGGCAGAAGGATCGCCGTAGCCCAGCAGGTCGAGGCTGCAGTAGCCGGGAGCGGCCACTGCACTCCAGTCTGGGTGACAGAGTGAGACTCCGACTCAAAAAAAAAAAAAAAAAAATTGTAACCAAAATAAACAGATATAACATAAAATACACAGCTAATTCCCTAGCCAAAATAACAATTTCACTTTTAAGTTGTAGTGAAGTTAAAGGAAAAAGGAGCAATAAATTTGATATTGACTTTCATATTTCATCCAATTGTTTAGAATGCAAACCCTACAGATGAGACTTATGTATAAGCAGAGCTCCAAAAGCCCAGTTCTAATTCTAGCAAGTGAGCTAGATGCCCATCCTGTATCTGCTCCCCACTCTAACCTGACCTGATTCCTCCTCTAGATCAGAATCCATTCAGTCCCCAAAATCTCCTTCCACCACTCAGGTGTGAGCTCTGCTATGGCTTGAATGTGTCCCCCAAAGTTCTTATGTCACAAACTTTAGTGCACTGGCACTAGGAGGTGGAAACTCATGAAATGTGTTTAAGCCATAGGGGTACCACCCTCATGAGTGAATTAATACTGATATGAAGAAGGTGGGTTCATTATCGTGGGAGTGAGTTCCTTGAAAAAAAGACCAATTTGGCTCTGTGTGTGTGTGTGTGTGTGTGTGTACATGCGCATGTGTCTGTCTCGCCCTCCCTTTGCCCTTCTACCTTTCACCATGAGATGACAAAGCAAGAACGCCCTCCCAAAATGACAGCCTCTTGATCTTAAATTTCCCAGACTCCAGAGCCTTGAGCCAATACAGCACATTTCCGTTAATTATAAATTACTTAGTCTGTGGTATTCTGTTATAGGAACAAAAAAATGGAGTGAGACAAGCTTCAAGGGATGCAGCCTAAACTCACAAGACCTGTTGGGTACACCAAATCTGTCTATTCCCTTTGCTGCTAGTTTGAATATGACACTTCATGTTGTTGCATCTTGCCACCTTGAGGAGAACAATCCTGAGGACAAATTTGATATACAGAAGACAGAGCACAAAGACAAAAGCAAATCTGGTTCCCAATGAAGTTGGTTGGCCACTGATTACCTGGAAATACTCTACCTCTGAATCTCTAGTATGTGCACTAACTTATTTCTTTTTTTCTCATTGCTCTGAGTTGGGTCTTCCCTTACTGTTACCTGGGAACATCCTAAGTGACACATGGTCTTGCTCATATGGCAGCTCTAGTCAGGTTGTAGTCTCTGTGAGTTTGAAGAGAAGACAGTTCTACTTAGGGAAACATGAAGGGCATAGTGATAAACATGAAATATAGGAAACAAAATTGGTCCTAAAACATAAAGCTCCTCTTCTTTATTTTATTTTATTTTATTTTTTGAGTTGGAGTCTCACTCCGTCACCCAAGCTGGAGTGCAGTGGCACGCTCACAGTCACCCCAGCGTCGACCTGCTGGGCTCAGGCCATCCTTCCACCTCAGCCTTCCAAGTAGCTGGAACTACCACACCCAGCTAATTTTCCAATTTATTGTAGAGATGAAGTCTCACCAAGTTGCCCAGGCTGTTCCCAAACCCATGGGCTCAGACAATCCGCTCATCTCAGCCTCCCAAAGGGTTTAGCCACCATGCCTGGCCCTTGATTTTTATTGATAACATAATATTCTCTTATAGTCAAGCCACCCAGTCATCTGATATGGTGACTTTGGGTGAATTAAAAAGGTACCCCTTCCTCTGGACATTTTTCTGCCATCTTCCAGGAGAAAGGCCCAATAATGGTACTCATCAATTACACAGTGACTCTACTCTAGAGTGAATGGCACATCTTTGAGTCTGTAGACATCTCTACAGCTGGAAACACCTTGAACTCAAAATTCTGGGAAGCAACTGCATCCTTTAACTCATCAGCGAATCTCAAATGGTTAGTAACACAATAAAATCCAATTACATTCTACTACTTTAAGCACTGAAACAGTTCAGGTTGCAACTGTAATGCAGGCACCATTCTAGAATAGTACTCAGTTCTCAAATAGTACCAGAGAGTGACCAGTGAACAAGAACAGAAATGCACAATAATTCCAACTAGGGAAGAATCAAGACTGAAGGGTAAAATGTGGTAGAAATTTATTATGCTTGGTTAAATTTACAATGTAGTTGAAAGGCAAGAGGAAGTTAAATAATCCTGTAAGACAATCACCAGAGAAATGTCTGATTAAGTGCCAGCAAATACAATAGACAATAAATTCAAATTACAAGCAAAAAGACTAGACTTAAAGACATCACAGGTAAAATACTTAAATAATCAAGGCCAACACAGCAGAAACAAGTGACAAATCTAATTGTCTAAGTTGTAATGACCAGTGTCTTGCAACTGGATAATACTTCTAAAGTCTCTAACTGCATTTTCCAATGACTGGGATTAATCCATAAATAGAGATCAGCTTTAGAAATCTAGCTATATCATATGTACAGATTTTTCTCCCAATATTATTGTAATTCATTCAATCAACATGTGCTTTGTACCTACCATGTGCTGAGACACAGCAGTGAATAAACAAACAGAAGTTCTTGTCATCTGAACCTCATGTATAATGCCAGAAGTCAGGATAGTAGAAACCCTTGAAGTACAAAGTGGGGGTGGTATGAGGTGATCTTCTGGGGTGGGTGTTAATGATGTTCTGTTTCTTCATCTAGGAGCTGACTACATGGGTATGTTAATATTACTAATCATTCATCAAGCCGTTCACTATAATGAGTACATTTTCCCATGTGCATGTTATAATTCAATAAAAATCCAAAAAATCCTCTGTCATCATGGTGCTTACATTCTAAGGAGGTTAGGGGAGAAGAAAATAATAAAGATAAAGTAAAATATGCAGAATGTCAAATCTTGCTCAGGCGAAAAAAAACAGAGAAGAGATAGAACAAGTCGGGAATGGACTATAATATGAGATAGAGTGAGCAGAGAAGGCCTTTAAAAAAATGTAACAATTAAGCAAAGACCCACAGGTAGTCAAAAGCAAGCCATGCGGGTCTCTGGGAAAAGAACATACCATGCAATGGGAAAAGCAATTATAAAACACTGAGGTAGAAAGATATCTGGGAAGTGTGCGCAACAGCAAGAAGACCAGGGTAGCTGGAGCAGAGAGCAAGGGGTGGAGAACAGGAAGAGGTCAAACAAGTGATAGAGACATGATGTCCAAGATGCTCAGTGCTCCCAGAAGAACTGGCACTTGAGAAGAGGGAGGCTGTTAGGTGAGTGGCAAGGTCTGAATTCACTTTTTAAAAGCAATACCCTAGTGACTATTGATTCCAGATATGCCGAAATCCTTTTTTCTGAATAATGCAGTTCAACTTTCAAATTGATAGCACTGACTACATGAGAATGTTTATGAGAAACACAGGGGCTCACCATTAGATTCATTTCATGCAGTACACTTGATGATCCATTTATTTGACCAATGAGAATCAAAGAACCAACACCAAAACATGTTTCTGACTTTGAGTTTCTTTTTTTCACACAATTCCTTTTGTAATTAAGCAATAGCGCTGTCTTCCAGTTTTGCTAGATGTATTCATTCCACAAGTATCTATGGAGGCCCCACTATGTGTCCAGTGGAAGGGTATTAGACAGGTGGGAGGTGCTGGCCCTCAAAGTCAACAACAAGTCACTGTGATCCAAGGAGTTAAAATTTATGTTACCAGAGGGACAGGTACATGAGAGGGGTATCTGACTCTGAGTCTGAGGCATCAAGAAAGGCTGCCTAGAAGAAGCCATAGCCAAGGTGAGACCCAAAAGACAAATGGCTTGGCACAGGGGAAATTAGAAAAATAATACAGCATGGTGTGGCACCAAATTAGTAAGTAGGCTAAAACTGATTACAGGCACTAATATTTAGATCACCCTGTAACTGCAAAATTCCTACTCTTACTCACAAATCCATATACTGCTGGTTAACTACATTGTGGAATTTTCAAGTATTTTTCTCTAAATGACTGATCATTGGCACGACTCCCAAATAATAAAACCTGCAATTCTTGACTGCCCTAATTTGGAATCTGCAGCCCTTTGGACAGCGATTAGATTGGCCATGTCTAGAGAGTTTGCAAGAAGAATTAAAAGGAAAATGATTAACTGGCTTCGGAAACCAGTTGTATGCACTTCAGACACCTAAATCAGCAGATGGTGCATGTTCCTGGCAAGACAGGCTCCAATGTTGGCCTGGAAGATGTTTCAGTAGAGTCAAGTTTCTCCACCTCGCAACTATTGACAGTTGGGGCAGGACAATACTTTCCTGCGGGGTGCCCTTATGCGCACTGTAGGATGTTAGGCAGCAATGCCAGACTCTGTTCTCTAGAGGCCATTAGCAAGTCCCTCCCTGAGAGATGACAACACCAAATGTTTCCAGGCATTGCCGAATGTCCCTTGGGTAGCAAAATCACACCCAGTTAAGAAACGCTGAAATAGAGATGCAACCTCAGAACTTTGTGTGTTTCTGAATGAATACTAACAAAAACAGGAGACAAGGGAGGACCTGCCACTCCTCCTGACCCATGACACTTTTGTGCCATTCAGTAGAGAAACACAGAAGTGACTAAAGAAGCTAAACCCAACCGTTAGCCCTACTTTTCCAACCCCCAAACACACATGGGCTCAACTCGGAGACAAAACTTCAAATTTGAACACAGTTGCTACAAGGAGGAAACAGGATGAGGGACTGAAAAACGGAAAAAGATGGGGGGTAAGGAAGTGCAATGGGGAAAGGTGTGCCACCAGGAAGGCTTATCACACCTTCCACTGCCACTGCCAAGCCTGCCACGAAAAACATTACTGCAGGCTGCATCATGGAGGGTGACTGGCAGTAGGGAGACCCAGAAGTGCCGACAGTCACCAGGAAGGACAAAGAGAAGGGGCACATTCTCTGAGTCGGCCACTCCCCAGACACTGGCAGGAAAAGACCTCCACAGCACAGTCATTCCCACAACTCACAGACAGAGGGCCAAGGTTGCAGGTACTTGATAAACACTTGAGAATAGTTGTAGTTTTCTTTTTTTTTTTCTTTTGAGTTGGAGTCTCACTACATTGCCCAGGCTGGAGTGCAGTGGCACGCTCACGACCACCTCAGTGTCGACCTGCTGGGCTCCAGTGATCCTTCCGCCTTAGCCTTCCAAATAGCCAGAACTACAGACACCCGCTACCACACCCGGCTAATTTTTGATTTATGTAGAGGACGAGGTCTCACCAAGTTGCCCCGGCTGGTCTCGAACCTGTGGGCTAGGGCATTCCCAAAGTGCTGGTATTACAGGCTGAGGCACCAAGCCCAGCCTTCTCCTTTAATTAAACAAATTAACCCCCAGGGCCTCTCTTCGATTACATCTTCATGTATACAAGAAGACAATAAACAAATTCTTTCCCCAAAATGTCTGAAATTCACACCCAATTATCCACTCTCTCCGATGCCTGGAAATAGTTGGTGCTATCCTGAATGGTTCACAAGCAGGCAAAGCAACACAATGTTTTATCTCTGGAATCCTTGCTGTGTGTGACAGCTTTTGCAGGAATAGAACTGGAAATCCTTGCCTAAAATGAGGTTTAGGATTTCTATGGCTTTGAGTAAGCCAGATGATGGCTGGTATCTGTGCCATTCATGTTGGATCGCTGGGGACAATTCATGAAGTCAAAAAAGCTGTAACAGGTACGCATTCAACACTGATTGCTTGCCCCCTTTCAACTTAAGAACCAAACACCAAACTCACTGTGTGCATCGCAATTCAATGACTGCTCAGAAGTCAATAGCATTGAATCCCAAGTTTCTATTATAAACAGGAAAGGACTAGAAGAGGGCAGAGCACAAGGTCAAAAAGGTTACCAAAACCTTGCTGCCAAGTCCATTTCTACCCAGTGAGATCACCCACCTGTCCCATGAGTCTCTAGGTTTCATCAATGCCGGCTGCCATCCCAAGTCCCTGGTTTCTAATTACTTAAGAAAAGCTACTAAGTCACAGTAGCACTGAAGTTGGAACACAAGCTGCCATTCCAGATAGACTGAATTTCTGATTGTGTTTCAAAACAACAGAGATATATACAAAAATTCCACCTTTCGTGCTTTTGCTCAGACCCATAACTAATATAAAACAGTCTCAGATTTTAAAACTAAAGGACAGTATCAAAATGCCCCACCACTGTCCACTCTTTTAACCCACTAAGGTAAAAAATGTGTTAAAGTGAATCCACATCTCCTCAAGCAGGCAGCACAAATCAATCTTTTTTTCCCCCCAATTCATTGCTATGTACCATTACAGTCCACTAAAGTAAAAAGTAGCTAAGGAATTTTTTTTTTTGAGTTAGAGTCTCACTCTGTCACCCAGGCTGGAGTACAGTGGCATGCTCACAGCCACCCCAGCCTCAACCTGCTGGGCTCAGGTGATCCTTCCACCGCAGCCTTCCAAGCAGCCGGAACTACGGGCATGCGCTACCACACCTGGCTCTTTTTTTTTTTTTGGGGGGGGGGGTGGAGATGAAGTCTCGCCAAGTTGCCCAGGTTGTTCTCAAACACGTGGACTCAGGCAATACCCTCACCTCGGCCCCCCAAAAGTGCTGGGACTCAGACTTGAGACACTATGTCTGGCTGAAATTTTTAAATAAAATAAGTGATTTCACTGATCTAACAAATTCTTCCCTGAATGTAACAGGTCGACAGTAAGAGAATAAAGTTGAAGTTTCCAAGTCTGACATGGTTCCCTGAGTCTTACTCTTTATGAAACTATGCTTGGGTCAAAGAGGTGCTTAATATATTCTAATATCTACAATACAACATAAATCATTCCTTACAGTTAACACCTTCCAGTTCCCCTTCAAGTAACAAAGTGTACGTATATCAATTTAATCACTGTGAAAATACTTGAGTGATCTTGAGGCAGAGACCTCTCTGGGTCTGTTGCCTTTAGTCATGAAAACTTGGGCCTTAGTTCTGTCACCTGTAAAATGGGGACATTAACAGTATGTACCTTATAGGTGATGGTCAACATGAGGCACTGTGAATAGGAAGTACTTAGCAAATTGTAACTACCATTATTATTCTACTGTTCTTTCCTTTGGGCACTCAAGAGATTAACCACAAAAGGCAGAGAAAAATGGCTAGGATAAACTACTCGACTTAAAAGGCTCAGAACCCTTTTACAAGATGTGATTCCAAGAAACAGTTATATAAAAATGGAACAAGAACATCAATATGTCTTTTGCAATAAAGACTAGAAGAGCTTAAGACAAAGAAACAGTCACCAAAATAGGTTCTAGTGCCAATGTCCCTGGGAATTTTTATTAGGAAATCTGGCAAGTATTTTTACAAGATGATTATGTACAGGTTTGTCTTTTAGAACTAAAATGCTGTGAATATAGGACCCTTCATAACCTACCAAGAGTAGGTAATGAGAAAAAAAGCAAGAGTTGGTAATGAAGCCGGGCTCGGTGGCTCAGCCTGTAATCCCGCACCTTTGGGAGGCTGAGGTGAGTGGATTGCCTGAGCCCGCGGGTTCAAGACCCACCTGGGCAGCAAGACCTCATCTCTACAATAAATCAAAAAATCAGCCGGGCGTGGTAGCACATGCCTGTAATTCCGGCTACTTGGAAGGCTGAGGCGGAAGGATCGCCGGAGCCCAGTAGATCGAGGCTGCGGTGGCCAGGAGCGGCCACTGCACTCCAGTCTGGGCAACAGAGTGAGACTCCAACTCAAAAATAAATAAATAAAATAAAATAAAAAATAAAGAGTTGGTAATGAGAACATATATAAGAAGTACAATAATCCATTTTTTTATAAAAAGGGATCATGATTTGTTTATCTATCCATGAGTTCTCTACTTAAATAAGAATAATCCAAAATGCTTATGAAGCAGCTTTCCCATAGGGGAGATGATCCTTCTGCTTTGTTTTGCTTTGTAACAGAAATTGATATCTCTCTTCTAGTTTAGATGCAGCTTTGATAAACACCAAAATTCACTGTCTTAAGATATTAGGACTCTCCAGGTAAATTATTCATGAAGAAAACCCATAAAATTACCGCAAAATAGCACTTCAGAGGCAGAAACACAGTTCTGCAGGGTTCAAGAAGAACCTCAGAGTTGAGACATGATCCCCATTCTGGTAAAACAACAAATAAACCATTCCCTAAAGAGTTAGGAAAGAAGAGTGGTGATGGCAGCGAGCTCAGAGTTCAGAGCCATTTCTGCAGCTTCCGTGTGGTTCTGGGTGTCATTACCAAGATGCGTTACAGCGCTCCCAGCACCCTCACCACAGGAGACCCTCCCCATCCAGCATGCCATTATGTCCCTGTACTGTAGCCAGCACAGCATCCTAGACAAACCATGAGTCAGTAAGGATCTGCTGATCAATCCGTGGGCTTATAAACAACACTTAGCACTCACTTCTTGATGGTAGAGATTTAAGTACCAAAAAGGAGGGAGAAAAAGGCGGTTGGTGGAAAACTAGCATGCATTCTACTTCATTCCTGATGCTGAGAACACACAGGGGTGTGATCATGCGTCATCACTGTTGTCTCCTTTTACTTCTTTCCTGTTTTCTCTATTTCGATGGCGCAGCTTTCATTCCCATCCTGCCAGGAGGTTCCTTGCTTTTCTGGAAATGTACGCTCTCTCCACCGTAGGCACTTAGAGGGTCACCAAGCCATGCATATTCCTACTACAGGAACTGGGGGCCCAGGGCCTTCCTCCATCAAGTCTAGTAGAGTCAAGACACAGGATCTGAGCCTCACCAAGGGCACTCTGCCCTCAGGACACTGCTGGATCAGAATGAGCTCTTTAAGGAGAACAGACAGGCCTGGAGAGAACGGTCCCTGTGGGAGCAGCCATTCCAGCTTGGAATATGCTGTCCTCTAGCACTCACCTCCTGGCCTCTAGAATCTCTTTTCCCTGACCTACACGGATTCTTAGGTTTGCCTCTCAATTCTGGGCACTCCTGGAAATCTTCCAAAGAACTTCAATTGTCTTACATTACCCAGATTTGTTTTCTGGCATGCACCTGTGGTTCCAGTTACTTGGAAGGCTGAGGTAGGATTGTCTGAGCCCAGCAGGTCAAGGCTGGGTGTAAGTGTGCCACTGCACTCTAGCCTAAGTGACAAAGTTAGACTCCTACTCAAAACAAAACAAAACAAAACAAAAAGATACTTCTTGTAACTTGTTAATTCTGTGTACCATTAATATGGTTCTGAGGTGGGGAGAACATGGTGGGAACATTCCACAGTTATCAGGGCTCATGTGGCCCCTCTTGAAAAAATTACAAAAAGGCACCTCTCCAGGTGAAAGGAACCCTGCAGGCACATGGCTTAGCAAGCATATGATCCCTTTGTAGAAAGAAAAAACTCAACCTTTCTCCAGAACACAACTAGAGAAAGAGAGCCTAGATTAAAATTGAGACCCTCAATCATTTCCTCAGTAACACACCTTCCTACAAGAAATAATCTACCCAACTGACTCTCTGCTGTTGCCCAGACTGCCTCTATCTTGTGGCTCTACCATCTTTAGTACATAGTATCAATCTCATGGTCCTATGTGGTTGCTGAAGATCTAGCCATCATGTTCCCACTCCAGACAGCAGGGAGGAAGAGATTAAAGGCATGTACCCTTCCTTAAAAAAAAAAAAACTTCCTAGAAGTGGCACACCACTTCCATTTGAATCCCACCAATCAGGACATAAATCACATCTAACTACAAGGGACGCTGAAAACTGGTCCTCATTCCTTTGGGTCTATCTAGAAAAACAGGGCATCTATTATTGAGAAATAAGAGACAACAATAAGTAACCTCCAGTTCGCTACCCAAGATTCAGTTAATGTGCTGGTATATGACTAAAGGGAGGCTGTTGGCCTCTCCTTCAGGTTTGCTGAGGTGTGGCACAGTCGACATCTCACAAAATATATTAATAGTCATAGAGACTTTAGAGAGCCAGAAAAGGCTTATTAGGAAGAATTTTAGAGATCATTCTGTTCAAAACTCTCATTTGGATATTAATGTTTCATAACATATATCACTTCGCACAGATATGTAATGCTGTATTTTTTAAATATGGTATTATCATTCATTTGTAACCTAGCAATCTCTTTGTTAATTATTACAACAAATGCTTTAATGCTTTTTTAAAATTTAAATCACCCGTGCAATTAGCACAATGTCTAATAACAAATGGAAAGGGCACATAACTTCTGCAGGCCATTTAATAAGAGTGTGGATGCCTCATTGCCACATAATAGATAAGGTGACCACCTTCTGTGAACCAAAAATTGGGACACAATGCCTGCCACACACAGGATAATGGTAACCACTGCTCAATGCTGAAGCCAGCATGTAACATCTTAGACTCTATTTAACCACAAGTATTACTTTTAGGAAAATTACATCATACTAAATTTGGGGAAGCGGTAGTAAAAACTGGAATACATATAAGGTTCATGGGGAAAGGTGATTCATTTACTTACGTCATTCTCCACTGTGACCTCCTTGCCTAGCAAAATACCTGGAGGCTTAAAAATATTTGTTGCTTCAAAGAATCTGTCAAAACTCTGATAAAAACTTAAAGCTCCAAAAATAAAGGCAGGTATTCAGAAATTTGTAAGACACTGGAAAAACAAAACAAAACAAAAAAACTTGGCTAATGAAAGGGTAGACTTGGGGTGCCAGGTAGGAATTCCTGAAGTTGATATAATATAATTAATACAATGGCTAAAATCCACCCTCAAACATTAAAAGAGCTCCTTCTCCAATTTTTTTTTTTTGAGTTGGAGCCTCACTCTGTTGCCCAGACTGGAGTGTAGTGGCCACTCCCGGCCACCACAGCCTCGACCTGCTGGGCTCCGGCGATCCTTCCACCTCAGCCTTGGTGCGCGCTATCATGCCTGGCTAATTTTTGATGTAATGCAGATACGAAATCTCACCAAGTTGCCCAGGCGGGTCTCGAACCCGTGAGCTCAGGCAATCCACTCGCCTCAGCCTCCCAAAGTGCTGGGATTACAGGTTCATTCTCTAATCTTATCACTTCCCACAGAGTACTGACTCAATGAATGTCAATACCACCACTGACAATAATATCACATGGGGAAACTGCTATATGTTTTTCCATATGTTTTGTAGTTTTGCTACATATGTAAGTAAGCATAAACAAAACAAGATATTACTTTGAGATAGGGAAAGAAGGGGTATGGATATTTAGGGAACTAGCAACTCTTTAGTGTTTCTCTTAAAAAAAAAAACTCTCTAAAGCAACTGTGACAAAATATTAGCATCTGCTAAATGTCTGGTATATATATTTTCTCTATGTAAAAATTTCATGTAATTCAAACTTTAAAAAACAATTGATTATGATTAAATAAGAAGTAAAAGCTCTTTCTTTTTTTCTTTTTTTTTTTGAGTTGGAGTCTCACTCTGTCGCCCAGACTGGAATGCAGTGGCCGCTCCCGGCCACCACAGCCTCGACCTGCTGGGCTTCGGCGATCCTTCCGCCTCAGCCTTCCAAGTAACTGGAACTACAGGCGCGTGCTACCATGCCCGGCTAATTTTTGATTTATTGTAGAGATGAGGTCTTGCCAAGTTGCCCAGGCGGGTCTTGAACCCGTGGGATCAAGCAATCCACTCCCCTTGGCCTCCCAAAGCGCTGGGATTACAGGCTGAGCCACCGAGCCCAGCCGTAAAAGCTCTTTCTAAGATTATAATGATGTCACCAACTTTGTAACTGGTGGGTCTTTTCTTTTCCCAGAGTAATAAAACTTTTGTAGTTTTAGAAACAGACAAGATTCACTTAACATAAATTCATGTAGTAGTCACAAGAGGGGAGAACTCAGAGTCAAGGAAAATTTGTATTATGAGTAAGGGACTAATAACCTGGGACAACTTACTAGTCAAGAGACTTTGACAGAAGTTCCTTCTTACAACTCTCTAAACCTTCATTTACTTACTTTTAAAATGGAACTACTAGTACCTAACCTCATAAGATTATTGTACGCACTCTGTGAGATTCAGCATGTAAACATTTTAGCACAGAGCCTGGCACATAGTAAATTATCAATAATGGATACCAGGTATCATCATTTAAATAAAGAAGAGGTTTAAATATATATCCAACCACATGAGAAATTAAAACATTTAAGTAGACAAGGCTGAAGGTCACTTGTCCTAACTAGCTCCATTTTCATACCGCTGTTGCCATCATATTTTAAATTTCTTCCTTGTCAAAACAAGAGTTTTCTATGCTTAATGCATGACTTTGCCCAAATTTGAAAGGGCTGCTACTATTGCCCATCACTGGAGTGAAACATTCTCGCAGTCCCTGGGCAAACAACTCCTAGTTCATCCACCTGGCTCAGTGTTCTTCCTAGTCCCAGGAACAGCAGCACAAAGACCACTTGAGAGATGGGTAGAAATGCCACTTCTCAAGCCCCAAGAGAGACCTCACACAACAGGACCAGTAATCTATGTTGGAGCAAGCACTCCAGGTGACTGGGGCACATAATGGAGTTGGAGAACCACTGGCATAGCTGACTTTCCCAGTGAAACGACTTCTTTTCAGTCTTAGGTAGCAAACAAAGAGTAGTCAAGAGAAGGCATTGCAAAATTTTTCCATAAAGGACCAGTCAATATCTTAGGCTTTGTAGGCCAAGATGAAAATACAGGATGATATAGATATTTATAAAATTATTAAAAAATGCAACCATTTAAAAATGTAAAAAGAAGCCGGGCTCGGTGGCTCAGCCTGTAATCCTGCGCCTTTGGGAGGCTGAGGTGAGTGGATTGCCTGAGCCCGTGGGTTCGAGACCCGCCTGGGCAGGCGAGACCTCATCTCTACAATAAATCAAAAAATCAGCCGGGCGTGGTAGCACGCGCCTGTAGTTCCAGCTACATGGAAGGCTGAGGCGGAAGGATCGCCGGAGCCCAGCAGGTCGAGGCTGCGGTGGCCGGGAGCGGCCACTGCACTCCAGTCTGGGCGACAGAGTGAGACTCCAACTTAAAAAAAAAAATGTAAAAAGAGGCCGGATGCGGTGGCTTAGCCTGTAATCCCAGCACTTTGGGAGGCTGAGGCAAGTAGCCCGTGAGTTCGAGACCAACTCAGGCAACTTGGCGAGACCTCTTCTCTACAACAACAACAACAAAAATCAAAAATTAGCCAGGCATGGTAGCATGTGCCTATAGTTCCGGCTACTTGGAAGGCTGAAGCAGAAGGATCGCCAGAGCCCAACAGGTCGACGTTGGGGAGGCCATGAGCGTGCCACTGCACTGCAGCTGGGGCAACGGAGTGAGATACCAACTCAATTAAAAAAAAAATCAGCCATTTTAAAAATAAATAAATAAATAAGAAAATTTAAATGTGAAAAAAATATTTATAGCAATGGGCTATACAGACAAGAGCTTGGGGTCAGGTGGAAAAATCACATGTATTATCTGGTTTACACTCCTACTAGCTATATCCCCAGCATGCAAGCTCTACTTCAGTGGCCTCATTTGCGAAATAGCTCTGACTCAGGGAAGCTATGAGAGGGATGAAAACACTGAATGGACTCAAAGCACAAAACGCTCCAGCCTAGACACTTGTGGTGTTGAAGTAACACACCTGTTGCTGACTGCATTGTTTTTTACTATGACCTTACTATTAGTGTGTGCTTCCTTTTGACAGATTTAGAATTGAAACTTGTCAGACCACACAACATTTTAAAAATTATCCTGTTTGACTTTTGTTCTTAGGGCAATTCCCCTCAAAGAAGGTCTAAAAGTAGCCACAGCAAAAATAAGACATTTCCAATATGTCTTTCTGAAACCCAGACCGGTATTCTCCATTCAGAACTAAAATTGTACACACTTCTCAGTTTAAGATTTGCAGAAAGCCAGCTCATTAGGGAAAATGTAAGAAATCAAAATTTTTGGTAAGCTATTGATCCTCCATTAGGTCAAGTGTGAAAGGTGCCCAGTGTGAAAGATGCTCAATGTCCTGAGGCCTCCATAGACATTCCTGGGGGCAGGTCACTGCTCCAGTGATGACTTTGAACCACCATGCTCCCCTCACTAGTATAGAAAACTAACAATATTCAAGTTGTCTTCATGCAGAGTGACTCAATATTTCTTAAGACTTAGATCACCAATTGGCTGGAATGGACAGAAAGAACCATCCTTTCATGCTTGGTTGGAGGGAGCAATGCAAAGTGACATAGCATTTTGGGGAGGTAACATATCCATTAAAAATAAAATACCCTGGGCCAGTCGTGGTGGCTCAAGCCTGTAATCCCAGCACTTTGGGAGGCCAAGGCAAGAGGATTGCCTTAGCTCAGGGGTTCGAGACTAGTCTGGGCAACTTAGTGAGACCTTGTCTCTACAATAAATCAAAACATAAGTCAGGCGTAGTGACACATGCCTGTGGTTCCAGCTACTTGGAAGGCTGAAGTGGAAGGATCACCTAAACCAAACAGGTTGAGAGTGAGACTCCAACTCAAAAAATAAAAAATGGAAAAAAATACCCTGTAATACTATGATGGTAAACTTTATGTTCCATGTTGACTGGGACACAAGTGCCCTGATATGTGGTTAAACATTATTCTGGGTGTGTCTGTGAGAGTGTTTTGAGATAAAATTAACATTTGCATTGGTAGACTTGAATAAAGCAGACTTCCCTCCCTAAAGCAAATGGGATCATCCAATCAGCTGAAAGCCCGAAGAGAGCAAAAAGTCTAACTCTCAGTCCTATAATAGGAGGTAATTCCTCCTGCCTGACTGCCTTCAAGCTGGGACATCATTTTTTTTCCTGCCTTCAGACTGAAATTGAAAAATCAGCTCTCAAGTTTGCTGGCCTTGAACTGGAACTACCATCAGCTCTCCTGGGTCTCCCAGCTTGCTGACTGCAGATCCTGGGATTTGTCACCCTCCTTAATCTTACTCTGTGTACATCTCATTGGTTCTATTTCTCTAAAAAGCACTGAATAATACAAATACTAAAATTCTGTGTATTTAATCACTGGTAAAAATGTACATGTGCATGAAGATATAGGTACTGGGTTGTGTTTTTTCACTTTAGCATTCATTATAATATCATACAGCTATGAACAGCTATATGCTCTATAAACCAAGGAATATCTATACAATGGAATACTATTCAGCAATTGACAGCAATAAAGATGCTATCTATGAAATGAGCTGTAAGGAATGACAAGAGATATTAAGTAGAAAAAAGAGCAGGCTAACAATATGAATATATAATTTACGTAACATGAAAATTAGGTATTTCCCCATATGTAAGCACACAGTAAATGCACAGAATTCACAACAGTTATTTCTGAGTGGCAACTGGAATTAAGAGGAGTAGGTCAACTGTGTTTCTGTAATTTTAGAATGTTTCAAACTGCATTGTTGTATTCATATACTGCTTTTTTACTTAAGATATGTATATTAATATATTGACACATCAAGAGAGAAATCAAGGGAAAAAACTGAGTTAATATCATTTCGATACTTATTCTCCAAAGCAAGAAATTAGAGAATTTAGCTTTATAGATATTATAAAGATATAAAACTTTTAGGCATTATATTACTATATACTTTCCAATTGCTAGTAAGAGAAATAGGTCAAGGCTTTGTTTTAAACTGGAGATGCAGCTCATATTGGACACTTACCCAAGTGGACAGCTCCTGGCTGCATGCATCCCCTGCATTCTCTCAAGTTTTTGTACAGGGGGTTTTATAGACAGACAAGTAGCCCCCAATTCTAAAAGTTCTCTCTACGTCTTAGTGCCCACGGCATTTTAGAGTGCCCAAGGCATTTCAGAGTGTCAATAGAGCCCAAGCATTTAATCTTGTCTGCATTAGCAGGGATAATATTCCTCATATTCAATCAGCCATCTCTTTCCAGACTGGAGGATAAGGAAGAGAAACTGAGGGACTCACTCTTTCACAACATTACTGTCCCTTACAGCACATGCAAACAAAACAATATAAAGCAAGAAGCAGAATGAGAGGTACAAGAACTTGGGAAGTGGGAATAAGCTCATGTATTACTATGATCTTGGCATTCATTTAGGTAAAAGCAAAGGGTGGAGAGAGGAGAGCAGGAAGAATGGGAGATGCTGCACTGAGGTGGGCACCTTGAATATGAAGGGCACCACATAGCCTCTGCTCAACCATCAGTCCTTACCAAGAATGATGAACTATGGATCCCACCATTCACGAAGTCAGTCATCTGAGGAACAATATGCGTGGAGACCCTACTGTGTGCAGTGAAACACATGGTACAGTATACAATAACATCTTTTTTTTTGTTTGACTTGGAGTCTTTTTTTTTTTTGAGTTGGAGTCTCACTCTGTCGCCCAGACTGGAGTGCAGTGGCCGCTCCCGGCCACCTCAGCCTCGACCTGCTGGGCTCCGGCGATCCTTCCACCTCAGCCTTCCAAGTAGCTGGAACTACAGGCACGCGCTACCACGCCCAGCTAATTTTTAAAATATACAATATTTTTGAAATATACTGTCTTGCCAAGTTGCCCAGGCGGGTCTCAAACCCGCGGGCTCAGGCAAACCACTCACCTCGGCCTCCCAAAGTGCTGGGATTACAGGCTGAGCCACTGAGCCCGGCCCACAAAAACATCTTTACCAGGCCTGGTGAAATAAAAAAATGAGGTCCACTGGCAACCTTCCATAACACCAAATATGTTCAACATAAATGACTCTTCTTTATGCTGTGGTTATACTCCTACTATTTTAGTGACAAAACATTCTTTTCTGCAGTGATAGTGACAGTAAATACTCTCTTTTTTTTCTTTAATCATTCGTATCAGACAAACTTAGAGGTTATTTAGTTACTTTACAGCTGCCCACCAGTTTTATTTTAAACTGGTCCACAAAATCCAAACCCTGAGACCACTGACAAAATACTGTCCTTGAACAAATGGAGAATAAAGGAAGAATCTTTTCCACATGTCAGCTCCCTCCCACAAGTACGTAAACCCATCAGATACTGCCAGATACTGTAATTTCGTTCCCATACCTAAGTGCTTTTTCAGCAGTGCAATTTCTACCTATTCTTCACACCCATCACAGGCATCTTTACGAACTTAACTTTAAGCCTCAGGTGCCCCAAAGACCTCCTAAGTCGATACCTCTGAAGCATGTGGTCATTAATGGGTGACCAGCCAATACCTATGGCTCAGCCATCCAAAGCCCTTCATGCGAGTGTCTTTTATATTAGTCAGCTAAGCTCACCCGCTGCCTCACACCTGTCCCCACAGCCTCAGCAGGCTGGAGCTCTCCCAGTGGCCTAGCTTTAACATGGTTTAACAGGTCTACTCTGAACAAGGACCTATTTCCAGGAAGCCGGGCTGCAAATAGGCAGGTCGAAGAAACTGTCAAATGGCAGTGGTTGGGGGCAGGGGCCAGCCAGGGGCCAGGCAGAAGCCACTGTTCTTCAGGAAGATAATGGCTATTAATTCTACCTGAATGAATGCAGTTCAGCTCAGAAAGCATATCAATAATTCAGTAAGCAGAGGAATGGGAACAAACAGACTTTTGTTACCTGGGTTTTGTTCACTTTCTGTTTTTGTTCCCATCAACGCGGCACCAGGCAGGGAATTATAGCTTATTCAGAGGAGTTTGTCTTTCAGGCAACAGTCACCAGGCGTTTTTGCAAGAGCACTTATAAGATAATTTAACATAAGACCAGTGGTTCTCAAAGGAGAGGTGTTATTTTGCCCCTTCCAGGGCACATTTGGCAATGCCTGGAGACAGTTTTGGTTGCTACACTGAAGAAATCTAGTAGGCAGAGGTCAAAGATGCTATTAAGCCTCCTACAACGTACAGGACAGTCTCTCACAGTAATTATCCAGTACAAAAATGTCCAATAGTGCCAAGGCTGAGAAATCCTTCACTAACTCATTTAAATGCTCCAACAATCCTAAATGGTGGGTACAATCACTATATCCTTTTTATAAACGGAGGCAGAAAGTTTTAAATAACTGACCCACGTAGATCTGAGATAGGAATCTGGCCATCTACCTCCAGAAGCTGTACTCTTCACCATTATACTACCTGGCCTCCAGACCAACCAATTTTTGCTTCTCCTTTTCATGGCTAGTCACTACATCAGATCCTATCCACCCTCTCACAGCACAAGTGCCTCAGAGAGGCAGTTCACAAATTAAGTTCAAGTGTGATCAACAGGGTATCTAGATCACTTCTGTTGCGGGAAAACCATGGAGTTTCATCCTCATTTTAGCTATGACCGTATATCTCACTATCTAGAACAATAAACATATCTTCCCCATAATGCAGAGACTTGCACTTTCCCTTACTGTTGGAATTAGAAAAATCCTTTAAAAATCAAGGAATCCTGAGCTAATATGCATGAACAAGCCCATACAAAATTTTACACAAATTTGTATTTCTTTTGCAAAGGAGAGGGTCACTCATCAAATTACAAAGAATAGGTGAGGAACCTTTGATGCAATCCTATGCCCATTCATTTTATAAATAAGCAAACTAAGACAGGAGAAGCTAAGTGGCCTTCCCAAAGCCACACAACCAACTAGCACAAAAAAAGAGCATGGAAAAAGATGGCATCAACTTCCCTAGCTTTGTGGAATGTCTTGGAAGTATATTTCTCATTTCCAAAATTTGAATCACTCAACCAAGACTACTGAATAAAATAAAGACAAAAGAGAAAAAGTATCAGTAGTTAAAACACACCTACTCTCTCTACACCAATCTTAGGGGATTTGATAATACTGTAACTGAAATTTCTTTACAACCCTTTACGCTCAAACAGTACTGTATAAGATAAATTATTCTAGTGTCCTTTATCTGTTATGCAGAAAGGCGTCTGAAATTTATGGCCAGTGTGATAGTCTAGTACCTATATAAGTGGCGCAAACACAAGTTGCTAAGAAAAATCTCAAAGTGCCAGTCCACTGAACTTTCACACACCAAAAAAACCTACAACTTCATCAACTTGAGAGAAATATAGATTTTAACATTCTAGGCAGCAGCAGAGGATGGTGATAAAGTGTCAGTGCTCTGCAGATGGAGAAACACGGTTTAAATCCAGGTTCTGCCATGTGTGGTAGCTTACACCTATAATCTCAGCACTTAAGGTAGCCAAGGCAGGAGAAATGCCTGAGCCCAGGACTTCAAGACTAGTCTGGGCAACATGGTGAGATCTCATCTCTACAATAAATAAAAAAATTAGCAGGACATGGTGGCACATGCCAGTAGTCCCAGCTACTGGGAAGGCTAAGGCAGAAGGATCACATGAGCCCAGCAGGTTGAGGTTGCAGTGGCCGTGATGGTGCAACTGCACTCCAGTCTGGGCAACAAAGTGAGACTCCAACTTAAAAAAAAATAAATAAATCCAAGTTCTGCACCCACCTTGAGTCCCTTATGCACCCAAGGGAATTGCATACAAATGTTCACCCACAGGCATGTACAAGATTGCTCTTTTATGCCTAAAACTAGAAAGAACTCAAAGGTCTAATAATAGGAAGATGGCAGAACTGCTGTCTATTCATATAGTCAATAAAAACTTAAGTATATCTCACAACATCATGTGTGACACTCATAGACATTATGTTGAGCAAAAGAAGCCAGATACAAAAATGTTCTGTCTTGATCTAGAAGGCAGTCACTCAGGTGAAAGCAGTAACATACCTATAATAAACATATCAAGCCACATACTTAAGATTTGTGCAATTTACAATTTACATACACACATAGATGGATGGATGGTTGGACAGATAGATAGAGACAAATGCATTTTAAATCAACCATTAATGTTTTTTTTTTTTTTTTGATTTGGAGTCTCACTCTGTCACCCAGGCTGGAGAGTAGTGGCACGCTCTTGGCCACCACTGCCTTGACCTACTGGGTTCAGGCGATCCTTTCGCCTCAGTCTTCCAAGTAGCTGGAACTACAGCCATGCACCACCATGCCCAGCTAATCTTTATATATTTATTAATTATAGAGAAGAGGTCTCACCAAGCTGCCCAGGCTGGTCTCAAACCCGAGGGCTCAGACAATCTCTCACCTCAGCCTCCCAAGGTGCTAGGATTATAGGTGTGAGCCACCGTGTCTGGCCTTAATTTTTTTTTTTAATTGTTTAAAGTAAAGTTTTTGAAAAATGCAACTCTGCTACTTACTAGTTGATGGACTACAGGTCAGACACTTTACTTCCTGGGCCTTAAATTCCCCTTCTCTGAAATAAAGATAAAAATGGTACCTGTTTTCATTACGTATTAAAGAAGGCAAGTATAGATGAAATCTAAGCATGATGCCTCAAAGCACATAGGTTGCTATTATTTCTTTCTTTCTTTTCTTTTCTTTTTTTTGAGTTGGAGTCTCACTCTGTCACCCAGACTGGAGTGCAGTGACCGCTCCCAGCCACCGCAGCCTCAACCCATCTGGGCTCCGGCGATCCTTCCGCCTCAGCTTTCCAAGTAGCCGGAACTACAGACATGTGCTACCACGCCCGGGTGATTTTTTGATTTATTGTAGAGATGAGATCTCACCAAATTGCCCAGGCGGGTCTTGAACCCGCAGGCTCTGGCAATCCACACTCACCTCAGTCTCCCAAGGTGCGGGATTACAGGCTGAGCCACCGAGCCCAGCTTGCTATTATTTCTATCATCATTATTATGATGGTAACAATTCTTAGAGACATTTCTGCACTTACTTCTTTTCATTAATAAATTTAGAGTAAGAATTAGCCGCTGAATATGAGTTTTGGGTTTTTCCTGCCCTATTTCTTCACAAAAAAATTTTTAAATAAGTATTACTACAGTATCATGAAACTAGAGATGCAACATAAATAAGAAAATGTGACCTGGGCCTCCTCAAACTCAGACCTACCAGAGATCTGAAAATTAAACAGCACTCGCCCAGCAGCATCCCGTGTCTTGCATGCAACATGATATTGAGGAGTTGTCAGATACCTTGTTAGCAGTGGGTGCAAACGTGAGAAGGATCACACTGCTATTCTGCATGTTCTGACAAGACCACAAGCAAACACAGTCCCCAAAGAAACAGAGAGCCCAGCATGTAACCTGATTAATCACCAGAGGAAAAAGCCCATATGGTGTGATGGTGGAGTGCTCCCAGAACACACAGGAAGAAATATGTAGCTAGCCTTAAACAGAACAAAGGGACAAGCAAGGGGGCAGCCGATAGCAACTACTAAAGCTCCCACTGCATATGTTTTCAGAAAAAAAACAGACTTTTCCTCCTAGACTGTTTTCACTTCCTTGTTAATTGCTGGGAGTCCTTATGTAGTAAGGCCTTTTGACCTGGATGGAGACAATGCTTACAGCTGTAGTTTCAATGATGGGTGCACATTTGTTTCTCTTAGAGTGGTTGGGATGTTTCACTACATCTTCTGTGGAGTATAAAAGTAACAGACACAGGCCGGGCTCGGTGGCTCAGCCTGTAATCCCAGCACTTTGGGAGGCCGAGTTGAGTGGATTGCCTGAGCCCGGGTTCGAGACCTACCTGGGCAACTTGGCGAGACCTCATCTCCACTATAAATCAAAAATAGCTGGGTGTGATAGTGTGTGCCTGTAGTTCCAGCTACTTGGAAGGCTGAGGTGGAAGGATCGCTGGAGCCCAGCAAGTCGAGGCTGCGGTGGCCAGGAGCGGCCACTGCACTCCAGTCTGAGTGACAGAGTGAGACTCCAACTCAAAAAAAAAAAAAAAAAAAGTAACAGACACAGTAAATGGTGAAGGGGTATATTCACTGAATGGAAATGACACTGCTGAACATGAGTGTGAAAAAAACAGGGGCATTTCTCCTTCTACAGTCAGAAGAGAAAACCCAAAATGTAAACATTCTGGACTGAGACTGTTGTGATCCCATTATATTTGAGAAGGCCCAGAGTTCAACTTCCAAAAAACAGTTACCACCTTCCGAATATGTGGTCGTATCCTCACTGAAGTATCACAGCTATACAAGGTAGATTAAACAGAAATATGTTATAATGGGTAATAAAAGTAGGCAACTGGGGAATTCATTGAGCCCAATTTAGTTATAAATTTCCTTTAAAGTTAAGCTAAATATAAAGAAAAGGCAATTAGGTACAAGCTTTTAGCACTGTGCTGAATTGCTTTAATATTCATTTCTATCTAGTCAGAGCTATGAGAAATCTTACTGTTGAACATTCTCACCTTATTTGTGGCTTTAACCTCCCATCTATTTACGTGCAGGTATCTACAAAAAAAGATTTAAATAAAATAATTTTGCATTTCTTTATGAAAAATATGTCATATGAATAAGTTTATATCAGGATCTCACAGCATCATTCTAGAAATGCATGAGTCAACTTATTTCTTGGTTGAAGGGTCAAGTTTTCACAGCATATGGAAATCATTGGGGAGTAGAGAAAAGACTAAGGAGATACTGGATCTGAAAACTCCCCAGGTTTAAAGAGCCACCTGTTCACTATATAAGGATCAATTCCAAGAGGACAAGAGAGACACATCCCTCGGACCTCACCAAGAATCCAGAGTTGTAGGCGTCATTGCCCTAGACATCAAGGGCCCTCAAAACCTAAGTATGAAACATTTGTTCTTGAAAATCCTCCTGAAAAGTTATTTCAAAAGCAGCCACTCTAAGGTTGAGTTCCCTTTTGTATTTAATCTTATTTTCTTAGAGCTTTTCAAGTGTTTCAGTTTTATGCAAATCATTCTTTTAGGCTTTTTTGTCACCACAGCCATTTTTCTGTTCTGAAGCTAGCTTCTTTTGTTCCCCTTTACTCCAATGAATTCAGACTATCTCCTGGCTTTTGTTTCTCTACAGTAGTAAAACTCTATTGTGATGCAGTGGCAGACAATTTAAGCTAAGGTGACAATCATTTCAGAAAATAAAGCAAACCAGCTTTCATAAACACCTACCACATGACTAAATATGCCTTCTACAGCAGGGGGAAGGAAAAGACCCTGGAATGTTCACTTTTAGCTCCAAAAAAGATGACAAAGGAACTCTGAGATAATAGGTAAAAGCAGTTAGCATTTACAAGGTAATGCCTAACTTAATATCCTTTAATGATGTCTATAGAACCATGATTTGCAAAGTGTGGTCCCCAACCCCCGTGGGTCTCCAAGATACTTTTCAGGAGGTACAGGGGAGTTTTTTCAAGAGACTATATGACTTGTAATATATCTCAACGGATTGAATGCAAAAGCAGTTGCGAGAATTCAGCAGTCTTCTTCTGAGCCAGACAAAGAGATCTGCAAAAATGTAAAGCAATTCTACTCTTCTCATTGTAATTTCTGTTTGAAAAATAATCCCTTTTCGAAAAATGTTATATATGTTAAGATGCTACGGTTTTATTAGTTTCCTTAAACAAATTAGTAGTTTTAAAATGCCTCAGTTTCAAATTTTAACACTTTAAATATCAACAAATATAACCCACATAAACAAAAGCTCTTTCAGGTCCTCTTCGATACAGTAAGTCCCCTACATACAAATCTTCAAGTTGCAAACTTTCAAAGATATGAATGTGCGTTTGCATGTCCAATTACGTAAGGTGGTTTGTGTGTCTGGCATACATTGTCATGTGCTGTACTGTAAGATTTAAAATGTTTTCTTTATTTTTTGTGTTTGTTTTGTATGTATTACTTGTGTGAAAAATATGATAAACCTATTACAGTATAGTACTATATAGCCAATGGTGTTAGTTGGGTATCTAGGCTAACACTGCACTTACGAACAAATTGGACTTAACAAACGTGCTCTCAGAATGGAATTTGTTCGTATGTAGGGGACTTACTGTTATTTTTTAGAGAGCTAAAAAGGATCTGAGATTGAAGCATCTGAGGACCACTACTATGTAGAGATCAGCAGACTACATCCCAGGGGCCAAACCTAACCTGCTAGGTTTTGTAAATAACGTTCTATTGTTATATTTATTTACACACTGTCTACAGGCCAAATCTAGCCCACCAGTTTCTATAAATAAAATTTTATGGAAATACAGGCACATCCATTAATTTACATATTGTCTATGTCTGTTTTCCTCCTACAAGGGTAGAAGTGAACAGCTGTGACAGAGGTGGTAGGCCTGCAAAACCTGAAATACTTATTATCTGGCTTTTAACAGAAAAAAATATAATGATGATAATGATGACAATGACAAGCAACTTCAACTGACCATCTTCAAAGAGCAAGCTATTGTGCCTTGAAGACTTCACATTGTTCAAATTCCAGGAGAAAGGAAGTATCCTCCTATCACATCTTAGGTTCATGGTTAAGGCCCCTATTACAAAAGACAGATTAACAAAAAAAAGGATACAAATCTATTTAATATAAGTATAGGTGATAAGGGAATCTCCATAACAAAATGAAGACTCTAGGACACAAGTAAATTTATGTATTTTTATGCTTAGGTTTGACGAGGAGTAAACCATTGTAGAGACTGATGATTGGGGAAAAAAGTGTATGTTATAATAATAATAAACAAAAGGGAAATTGGCAAGGCCTGTTTGCTCAGATTCTACTTGGTACTGCAGGAGTTGAAAGAATTTTTCCTCCTTCTCTGAAGGTTTGAGCCTGCTGAAATAAACTGACAACCGATTATCAGAGAAAAGGCATATGAATTTATTAGCATACATAAGCACAGAAGCCACATAAAATACATGACTAAAAGAAGGGTCAAATGGTTGAGACTTAAGTACACTCTTCATAGAGAAGAAAGTGGGGGAAGGGGCTGTAGGCTGTTTTAGAGGGGTAGTAAATGAGTCTTAGGGGGAAATGAATGGGCATGAAGGACAGGCAATAGTCTGTAAATGATTCACTATGGTAACTGAACGGACTGGATCATGGAAGGTGAGGGGTAGATCTGCACTATGAACAAAGGTTACCTTATTATGCAGATACAACTCTTCCAGGTAATTCCTCAAAGCTACCCTAAGAAGAACCAATGAAAAGCCTGTCAGAGCATGGTGACTACTTTAGTACTTTCTCAGCTCTGGTGGTTAATCTTTCCTGGTTATTTGATGAGATTCCTAGGGAACGGGATTTAAGACAGTTGTATTAATTTTGAAGAAAGCTTCCTAAGTCAGCTAAGAGAACTTTCAGAGACAGCTTTGGGATATGGAGGGAGTAGGACTCTCTTTTCTTATAAATGGTCACATAGTACCCTATTACGCAAATATGTCACAATTTAAAGTTCTCCTAATTATGGATATTTAGGATGGTTTACCTTTCATGCTATTCCAATAGTTGCTGCAATGACTATCTGTGTACAAAAACCTTGGTATAAACAAGTTTTTTCATGGGATCAATTCTCAGAAATCGGATGGCTGAGACAGAAGGTATGCATATTTTTACTTTACATGGAAATTAACAAAGTCTCACCCAGATATATATTCCCACTGACATGGTTGTAGTTTAATAATAATAGGTAGGTAATTGAGTACTTTCATCTACACCCTTACCAATTTGGTCTTTTATCAAACATGTTGATCTTCTCCAATCAACATGAGATACATAATGTTATCTCCTTGTGGTTTTAATATTTAAAGACCTTTATAAAAACCTGTTTCTTGCCAGGCATGGTGACTCATGCCTGTAATCACAGCACTTTAGGAGGCCAAGGCAAGATCACTTTGAGCCCAGGAGTTCAAGACTACGCTGGGAAACACTGTGAGACCTCATCTCTACAAAAAAATGTGTGAAACATTAGCCAATCATGGTTGGTATGCACCTGTAGTCCCTGCTACTTGGAGCTGAGGCAGAAGTGCTAGAGCCCAGGAACTCAAGGTTACAGTGAGTTATTATCATGCCACTGTACTCTGTCTGCACAACAGAGACAGAATCTACTCTAAAAAAGAGAGAGAGAGAAACAGAGAGACTCCCAAGGCCCTTCATGAACTAGACTCCTGCCTACCTTGTTCCAGTTTCATCTTCATTAGAGGCCTCACCATTCTCCAAAGAATTAATCGGCATTTTTGTGCCCACATGTCTTACCACATGCTTGTCTCTCTCTAACCAAAATGCTGTTCCCTGCCTGTGAAATGGCTGATCCACAAGTGCAGCTGGGACATCTACAACTCAACTCAAATGTCACTTATTTTGCAAAGTCTTGCCTCTCTTAATTCCCCTCCACACACAAGCCCAGAATCAGATTTTGTTATGTCTTCCTCCCCACCCCTGAATACACACACCTTTTAATACTTTTGTTCTGTAGCAGATTATGCCTTTGTGTCACTTCCTGGAGTACTCAGCACACTTTTCTAAGGAAAGGACTCAACTCTCCATGACTGCTTATTAGCAGAGTCCAGCCACCAGATGGGCAGAAAATGCCTGCTGAATCTACTGGAAACTGGCTGACAGACACTATTGATATGAACATATATTCAATTATAACACATTACCTAGGCATTTAACCACAAGAGTTCAGAATATATTAAAAAAAGGAATAGAGTGCCAAGTTTACAGTCACCTCATGGGTAATAAGTAGAAGCATTTGAATTTTCTCTTACATAAAATATATTATTTCCCATCACAAAACCTAATGGGAACATAAAAATCATTTATTCTAACAAGTTTTGGACAGGTATTAAATTCATAATTTCTCATATATTAATCATTTATACATCTTTTGCTAAATAGCTGGACCTTAATATGATGCCTACCTCTCCATAAAAGTGAAACATCTGATGTAATGAATAGGCAAATTATACTTTTAATATTCTTCCACTGTTAATCTTTTTTTCATTTTTATTCCAAGGAATAGCAACCAATTAATAAAAGTTCTTAGTTTCACATCATATCCAATTGCTATAAAAACAACTGTTACTAAAAGAGCTGGGAAAATATTGGAGAAGAAAATGTATAAAATATCAAAAAAGTTAACATCTGCTTGCATTAGAATTAGTTAACTATTACTAATAGAATATTTCAATTCTACTCATTTCCACAGTATGACATGTAGGAATATCAGCTAATAGTTACCAAACAACATGTGCCACAAACTGTAACTTATGTCATTTTTGTACACTGTTTCAGTTAATACATCAACTCTAGGCATTAAGTAATTTTATTATTCACATTTTATAGCTGAAAAATTCCAGCAGAAAGAAGAATGCAAGGATGCATTGCTACTAAATTGTGCAATAGAGGCCTGAACACTAGTTTGTCCAATTCCACAGGGCATGCAAATAAAGACAATGGTATTTGTAAATTATGTGCAACACCAAACTCTTCATCAAGTCATTAACTGGCACCGCATCTATTGAAAGGCAGTTGAGCTGGGCTCAGTGGCCTGTAATCCGCGCCTTTGGGTGAGTGGATTGCCTGAGCCCGTGGGTTCGAGACCCGCCTGGGCAACTTGGCAAGACCTCATCTCTACAATAAATCAAAAATCAGCCGGACGTGGTAGCGCGCGCCTGTAGTTCCAGCTACTCGGAAGGCTGAGGTGGAAGGATCGCCGGAGCCCAGCAGGTCGAGGCTGCGGTGGCCAGGAGCGGCCACTGCACTCCAGTCTGGGCAACAGAATGAGACTCCAACTCAAAAAAAAAAAAAAAAAGAACAACAACAAAAAAGAGAAAGGCAGTTGAGTCCTTAAACAGAAGATATCACATGGGAGCAGAAGATTAAAATGCATTATTTATCATATATCATTCACTGTTTAACACTGAAATGTACTCAAAAAATAATACAAGTAAAAAAAATGCATCAAATGCTTGTTCTTCATTCTACTTGCCTTATATACTCTCCACAACCTATTGCGTTTATCTTCGACATGTATATGATGTAAACATCCCCTTTCTACCCTCTCAACAAGAAGTTCTTTATGAATCAGAAGGGATCAAATCTAAGTCCTCTTTATTCTAACTCTTTATTCTAACATGACTCTACTGTACCTATCAGGCCTTAGGAAAGTCCCATATGTTTTTTAAAGTATTATACAGCTTTACTGAAATCCCTGATGCTACCATCTGTTCTTGGTTAGAACCAAAATGGTGGTCTTAGGGAAAGTACTGTCTGCATTACTGACAACGAGATGTTTTCCAGAATTTGTATATATATAGCATATAAATATATTCTCATTGTATGAGACTAGGTCGGCACATAAGTTTAAACAAAGTTTAAACAATGGTCAACCCATGTTCCCTTCCACACCATGTTGCCGGAGGGAACACTTTTTGGTTACCCTTGTAGTTGCTTTTCTAAGTTGCTATACATACAAATACAGAAATACACATGCATATGTAGGCTGGTCCTGACACTCATTTAAAAAGCACAAACAGAATCACAATCCATTTTGCATATTATTCTGTAACTTTCTTTTATTACCCAACAACTTATTTTTCATATCTGTATACATAGACTTACAACATTTGAGGTGCCTAATAGTCCACATTTCTGGTGTGTCATATTTTATTTAACCTTCCTTCATTGACAGGTTGTGTGGTTTTATTTTGTCTATGTAAAAATACAGCAATTCTCTCCCCAAATCAATCATTCTCTGAGCAGTTTCATCTGAGATGTAAAGAAACAATAATGTGCTTTTTGAGGAAGACAGCTCTGAGATCTAAAACTGTCTAGCACTGAGTGCATCATCTATTAATTTCCTTGAAAAAGTCACTTTCTAACACAAGCCTGACACAAGCTCAAAAGCTAACAGAGGGTTGCTGTTATTCAAAAAGCTTTGTTTCAGGCCAAATACATAGAAAGGCATTTCAAAGAGAAGAGGAGTCACTACCAGAAACTATCTGAGTGAATCATTTATCTTAGGATATGAAATCTATAAACGGCACAATCTTGGTCTTGATACCTGATCACAGGAAGGGAGGATGCATCTACCCCTTCATGGACCTTCAGGGCAAAAACATACTAAGTGTTCTGGGGACCCCAGCTTGATCTGTTTTTGTGCATATTTGCTCAATTGTCTTCTACTCTAGCTCATATTTCCTCCACTTTGCATATATCAGATGTCCAGGAGATGGAAAACAAGGCAGACAAGGTCTTGAAACAGTAGTTTGACATGTCCCCATCAAGCACAGGGACAAGAAGCAATTACCTTTTATCTTGGAGAGAAGTGGCAACTGAGTCACCCTGTAACAAACACCCAGAAAGGGATCCAATGCTGCTCCTTAGTAGATCTGTGCCATCTCCCACTCTCTCCCTTCATGGGCTTAATGGCCTCAAAGAACCAGGAAACTCCTACATTTCCAAGATGTGATAGTGACCAACTGCATTCCAGGCCATCTGCTGCACGTAATGAGAGTTGGTAATATTATCACAAGTGAAGTCCAACGCTTGGTTTGGAATAATGACAAAATAAAGTCTGCATCACCAAACACAGGAGAAGACTTGGGTAGTGTGCCCAGGGAAAGAAAAAAATGGGAGCTGACCAATATATGAGGAAAACAACAAGACATACGAGAAGGTATATCCCTTGCCGATGGTCCTTCCAATGGAGAGCTTTCATTCCAAAGTACTTGAGAGGAACACTGTTTCTAACCCCACGGAAGCTTACTAGTTAGATAATTTCCAGAACACAAACTGAGATTCCCAAAATGCTTCCAGTATAAAATAAATAAAACCTGGTTAGAACCTCAATTTCTCTGATTAACTAATTTCATGGATGGGATAAGCACACTATAAAATGAGACAGACTTCTATTCTGTCATCATTAAGATTATTATACTAGTTTGTCTTATTCCATTTCTTGGGAGAATTAGTCACCATCAATAAATAGAAAGACTAGAATTCCAAAGGCTACCTCACCTGGGCCATACAGAAAGGTCCTTGAAAGAAGCAGATCAGATGCAATTCACATTTGCTCTTCACCACTTCCACTTTGGTGCCTAAATTTCCACACATCCTCACTGTCCTATAACAGAGATTAGGTCCTCCCAGCTAGGCAACCACATAGGCCTCTCACTACATTTCACCTTCAGCTATCTAGAAGAGAATGATTGCCTATTTATTTATTTAAGATGCTTTCCCAAAGCTCCCTCCAAAGAGAATTTCATACACACCACACAGTCTATGTTTTAAGTCAAACCATCGTCAATACACATCCAATTTTACTGAAAATTTTCCTAGACTTTTTGTAAGACCCAGTAAACAAATTATTGTGTGTGCATGTATACACATGGGAATGTACGCACAGAGTTTCAATTATTCTAGACGATGATGGGGAGCAGTTAAATGAATCACTCCCTAAAATAGGCCATTCCAATTACCAAATCGCTTTGGTTGGTATCAGGGATCTTTGTTACAGCAGCCCCCAAAATAAGCTGCAAAATGCTTTTCTTAAGTTAGTAGTAAATACTCTTTTTATTTCTAGAACATAAAGTCCAGAGTGACAGATAATTACAGTAAAAACAGTCCCCATACAGAAGTCAGAATGCCTGAGCTAGGTAAGGCCTGACTTGCCAGCATCAGCTCCTTAACCGAATGCAGGCCTATCACCCAACTTCCTCAGCCTCTGCCCTCTATGTCAAGCTAAAGGGCACACCAGACATGTTAGGATATTTTCCCTGATGCACAGAGAAGAGAGACAAGACAGTTCACAAATATGGCAAGTCAGTCAAGGTCAAGCTGTCCTATCTAAACTTCTGCTAGTGACAAGGTTCACAAAAGACAACCCAAAAAAGGAAGCTGGGATGTGGCAATGTTTACCATTTACTAGGCAATGACCCAGAAACAGGAAAAGGACACAGAATTTAGAGTAGCAACTGACAAGGGCACTGACAATTGAATTTTGCAAGCATAACCGTTAAGTCCTTTGGTATGGAAAACACAAGGGGGTGATGGGGATATTGGCTCCTTTCTTTTACTCTGACTTCCCTGCATCCTGCTCAGTGAGGAGCCAGATTAGCCTGTTCCAATCCACCAAAGAGCTCCAGAACAGAAGGGAATTCGAAGAGCCTCCCCCGCCGTGCAGCTAATCACCGACAAAGCTCAAGACCACTTCCACAGCTGGTGGCCTCAGAGTCTCTGGAAAAATGGAGGCAACCGAGAAAAGAGCGCCTCTGATGAGCTCCTGCTTTATCTAACTCTGATTCCTCAAAGGTCCCCAGCTGGGATAACAAATGCCTGGATACAGAGTACAGGCTGCCACTTGGGGAACTGCTTCCTTGGTTTGGTCGGCCTTTTTTGGTCTGAGGTCTAAAACAATTTTCCAGGGCAATACCTGTCTAAATCCTGGTCCCTGCCTAATATCCTGTAAATAATATAACTCTGTCTAGAAACAGGGATTACCCCAGGGGAGGTCTCTGTCTCTCTCTTGAGACAACTTCTACCTGGCAACACATCTTCCCTGACAACCACCTCAACAGAACCAAAAACGTTGAGAAAGTGACGTCAGCCACACCCAGGAAGGTCAGACACCCTTAGAAGAAAAGGCTGAATGGGCATGTCTCCAAACCATGTAATTATTGACTTCTGCTAAGAAGAAGTTTGCAAAAGTCAGGTAGCTAATTCTGCTTCTAGTAACACGTCTGTGTGAGCTTTCCACATCCCTATCAACATAATGGCATGTGATTAAACTGTCTTATTCTGTTAGCCCTTTAGCAGACATGGAAACAAAAAAAGTCATAATCCTACCATAAAACTGTCATATTCTGAGGGCTATTTAACAAATTGATTTCCCAAAAAGGAGCAGGTATTGCTGCACATTTATGCTCTACCCCCACAAATGTTTCTCTAAGTAAATGCAAACTGGCCTCTAAAGAATTTGTCTAATGTGTTAATAAAGATTTCTATGAACAACAAAGCTGTAATCGTCCTTAAAAAATAATTCATGCTTTTCTAACTTCTCATTCTTTTTCCTACCTTTGTATAAATATAAAAACTCATCCTTTTTTCGACTTTTGTATAAATATGAAGGTTAATAGTTTTCATTGCAATCACTTGGTTTGACAAAAATAAAAAATATAAATCAGTAACTTCCAAGAGGATTCCAAAGCCACATTTACTCAGATCAGGCCAGGCCAGGTCCCCAGATGTGTGCTCCCAGAGTCCATCTATGGCCTTGACAAAGGGGGACTCCTAGAAAAATCATTAATCAGTGTTGTATGAACAAATGTTAGCTATTACTCCGAACAAGGTTAACACAGTACACGTGCCCTCCACACATTTGAGTCTGTGGGTACCCTGGTGAATGGCTAAGGACCAATTTGAGGTGTCACTGAAGGTTCTCTAAAGCGGATTCCAAATAAATCAGATAATAAGATTTTCAAGTCAAGCTGTAACCAAAAATGCAGAACTTAAAAGTGGATTTTAGACACCCCCACCCTCTCCCTTCCTCAACACCTGCTCCTTTATTCCATCCCCAGCACCTCCTGACACCCCGACCTTGTAAACCCACATTTGCTTCGCTAATGATGTTCTTGCTTAGGAAATTCTAGAGGGTAATCACTAATCTCAGAACAAAACAGGCATGGGCCCCCATTGTGGAACCCTCCCACCTGAGAAGAGTCACAGACAATGGACCCATCACCAGGTCACAGACAAGATGACACCAGCCAGCCACACCCAGAGGGGCACTAACTCAAGACAGTCACTGGAACAAAGACATGGAGACCTTCCACCGCGTACCCCTCCCACGTTTCCCTTACCCAGTCTCCCTTTAAAAGTCCCACAATAAAACTGAAAATCTGAGATGGTATTTGGGACACTAGCCTGCCACCTTCTCAGGTTGCTGGTTCTTGAATAAAAACTTATTTTTCAGGCTGGGCATGGTGGTTCATATCTGTAATGCCAGCACTTTGAGAAGCAGAGGAAAAAGGATTGCCTGAGTCCAGGAGTTCAAGATCAGCCTGGGCAATTTGGTGAGACCTCATCTCTACAATAAAAATTTTAAAATGAGCCAGGCGTGGTGGCGAGCACCTGTGGTTCCAGCTAATTGGAAGCCTGAGGCAGAAGGATCACCTGAGCCCAGTAGGTCGAGGCTGCTGTGACCATGACTATGCCAAGGCACTCCAGCCTAGGCAACTGAGACTCCAACTCAAAAAAAAAAACTTATTTTCCTTCCACCAACTTGATTCTCGACCAATTACAGAACCACTTTCAATATTTCCTCCAAATTTGGTGAAAACTTCCTAGGTGTTTTCCTGTCAACTAGAAATAAACAGATACTTGGTTTCATTTCGGTGTAGATACTGTCTTAACTGGAAAGCTTCACCTGCTCTCTTCTTCCTGGCCGTAATGACCAATGCCTAATTCATTTTTTGGTTAGCTGGTGTTGGGGATTTCTTTGCTGAATTTCATTCTCCAAACTGATAATGCATGCACATATTGTTAGGGTACTGGACAGGGTGAGGGAAAATGGATGGAGCAAGGGGTGCAGCACCGCCAGGGCCAGCAAGCCAGAGGTGCCATGCTGGGAACCCAGAGATCCGAGTAGATGCAAAGAATTGCAACACACAAAAAGGTTAAGAAAGAAAAGTTTATTTAAAAGTAAGTTAGAGAAAGAAAGAGAAGGAAGAAAGAAGATTCACCTCCCCAAGGTGAACAAAGCCAGGAAGCATGGCGACAGCCATAGCTCAAAGAGCACATGGCCACACCAGAGTCTAACAAGACAATGGCCGCTGGTTGCTGGTGGTTGAGTCCTTTTATCCATTCCCTTAGATGGGGAAAGATCATTACGGTGATTGGGTGGTGGTCTGCTTCCAGGTCATCACAAAGGGGCAGACAAGCACAGGTATTGATGATGTCAGGTAATGGATAGCGGGCAGATGGGTGGTTTAGTCACATGATTGCTGCCATGGTGGGGCTTATCTGTGTCTCGTAGTTCACAGAGGGCTGATTAGGTTAACCCTGGTGGAGGGGGGTGATTCCTGCAAGAGACTTGTTAGACATTTGCAATTCACAAACTCAGACATTTGCAACTTACGAACTCCTTGACCAAAGGTGGGGTGGTCATATTATTACTTTTGCAACTTTGGCCAGCCAAAGGATGACCTTTGACCTTCAGCCTTCAAGGAGTCTAAAAGTTTACTAGAGGTTATTATGCTAAACCATGAATGGTGGGCTGTCCTGATCTTGTATCTGAAGGAGATTTGCCAAGAGGGATGGAATAGGAGGCTGTTTGTCCTGCAGTAGAGTGTCTGAATGCTTTCTAATGGCTATGCTGAGGCAAAAAGACTAAAGAATAAACTAAGTTTCTTCTAGGTTTCTATGGGTACCATTCACATATTATATAGTCAAAGTCAAAAAAACAAAAGGATGAACTTCCCTCACCTCTTCCCCACACCCCTCAAGACAGTGCCTGCCTATTATCATGCTGTTATTGATAATTCTGTATGTGCCCCATTAAAAAAGTCTAATCTAAATACAGTTGTACACTTTGCCCCCCCCACCATTAACAAGAGAGCTAGGAAAATACAGATATATAGACAAACATATGTACCCGTTCATAGGGAGATGCTTCACTGATTATAACAGCTGCACATATGCCATTATTTAGCATAGCATAATTTATTAAAACAGCCCCTATTAATAGGCTGTCAGGTTATTTCCAATCCTTCCCAAATTCAGACACTACTGCATAACCTTGACATGAGTCATTGTGCACTGTGGACAAGTACTTCTACAGGGTAAGCACCTGGAGGGCAGAGTTGCTGGATCAAAGGGTACAGGCAAATCTAACTGTGGCGGACATGGCCCAGTCACCTTTAGAGAAGCTGTGCTAATTTGAAGTCCCCACTAGTGATATCTGAGATTACTCATTTCCCCACAACCTCACCAACTATTATGGCACAGGCCATGTCTAAAAGGCCATGAACCCTGGCACAGAGAACAATGAGAAGTATCAGAGGGGTAGTGTGGGCCAAATTCTCCATTCATTCATTCCCTAACTCTCGACTCTATCTGCCACATGACAGCAGAGCAATGAAGATGACAGACTTGGTGAGTGGAAAGAGCTGAGATCCCATCTCTGTCACGCCTGAGGTGAGTGGCCCTGGAGAGTCTTAATATCTAAGTTCTCTAAAGCTCAGTTTCCTCACCCAGCAAGTGGACATGCACACATGCATCCTTCTACTAAAACAAATATAAGCTAGTCCTTCCCCATGCCAGACCTCAGGAAATGTGCACCACATGTTCACCACAATGCACAGCTCAGCAATTGTTTCCAATAATCTCATTCCCCCTCACATCCCATCAAGAGGCAACTCATGTTTCCAAGCTCAAACAAGAGATCACAGCAATAAGAGACCTGACACCCTTGTATGCCAGACTGCCAAGAAATGCCCCCCGCCCCCGCCCTGTGCCTCAGTCTGCCGGCAGTCAATTATACAAGAGCCACACTCTGGGGACAGAGATGAACTGGACACATTTTTACTACAGTTGATGATAAAACGCTCTGAAGGAAAAAAACAAGACAATGTGATAGAATAAGATAGAATGGGGACTCCAACTCAGAGGGTAAAGTAGCCATGGAGGGCCATAACTTGGGCCTCCCTTCAGGAAAGACCTGCAGCTCAGCTGCAAGGATCCAAGCAGCTTTGGAGTCAAGGCAAAGCTCTTCCCCAGCCAAGGGCTGCACAGGGTGGGGTGGCGGGCGGGTACTGGAGACTGCCTGTTTCCGGCCACTGTGTCAGATCTGTAGCATGTTCTGAGACTCTCCCTGCCCAATCCTGCTTCCTCCCCCACGTCTTCTGTCACAGGCACTAACCCCTAGTAAATCCCTTGCACAGCTAAATTGAAATAGTTAAGGAAGCCAGAAAGAACCCTTTTGGACCAAAAAGAACACTCCTAACTTTATCCAAACTCTCTCCAACTCCTTGGCCAGACCTTTCTTTCTCGCCAACGAATCTGCTGTTCACAATAGGGCACTTGGTAAAATCCTTCTCCCTCAGTTTGCTGTTTGCACATGCCAGTTTCCCTGCCTTACACACCCACTGCCTCCACTGAGAATTCCAAATTCTCAATTTACTAAGTGCAGGCATTTTGCCCAATTTTGCACTTGCACGGTCTCATGTAATACTCATAACCACCTGAGGAGGTGGGTAGGCACTCTTGCACTTAAGAAAGAGAATGAGAGAGGGAGGGGAGAGAATGAAGAAAGAAGAGAAGGAGGGGGGAGAGAGAGAGAAGGGGAGAAAAAGAGGAGACAGGTTTGAGTTAAATAATTTGTCCCAAGATCAGTCAATGGCAGGGAAGGAATTCACACCCGGGTAATTTTGGTGACAAAAATCACAGTCATCTTCACCACCCTCTATTGGCTCTTCTAGAACTTGCTTCCCAATCTCATCTATTCCAGGAAGCCTTTCCCATGAAAACTTACAGGCAAGTTTTAATCTATATTAATCCACATTTGCTGATTCTTGGTTTTGAAATTGTTCTAAGCTGTTTCACATGGTCTGGTTCTGGCTCTAAACTAAGCTGTGAATGCCCCAGGATCTCAGGCCACTGCTTTGACGACAGTTGTCTTTCCCACAGCACTGGCTAGTGGACTTCCCACAATAACAACCACACCAGGCTTGGGAGCTCCTGTCACATGTTGACACAGAGCCCCTCTGGGCTTGGACATGTTCCCTTTGTTATTCCCAATATCACTGGAGTGTGGCAAATACTGGCTCAGTGAAAGCCCACACAGAAATGACTGCATTTTTTAAAAGGGCTGTAAAATCTCCAAACTGAAAGATGCCGAAAGGAAAAAACTAAACGTTCACTCACCTTGAAAGAACAGGCAACCACTCCCTAAAGGGATATATACAGGCCCATGGATGCATCCCGACAACACAACCTGCAGGAAACAGCGAGAAAACAATCCCTCCCCACCACCACCATATCCCAATATGTGGAACAGGACAGGATGGGATGCCTAACGCCTCAGAGGGCAACACTGCTTGCTGTTTGAGCTACTCTTAAAAGCACAAAATAACATCTCTGATGGCCTCCAGGAAACAAAGGAGAAAATAATGGCACATGACCTCTCATAGTTGTTTTGACTCCAGGGAACCTCAAGAGTACAACTGCAAGACCATGTTTACATCATGCCTGCTGGTACCAACCGAGCTGTATCTAAACCAGGATGAAGTTGCACGTTTCTAAATGTTACCAATATAGCAACACATTCTAATCACAGCCCCGAGATAATAATCACATAATTTCTACTTTGTGTATAAAGGCTATTATTAAATGCCTAGACTCAAATGGGAAGTCTCCTTTATAACTAAATTTACCATGTTTCTTAAATGTGGGTTTATTTGCTCTGCTGCCAGTGCCAAACTGTAGCCTCAAGTCTTTCACCGATGTTTTTCAAGAAGGCTTCCAATATTCTGGTGAGGGTTAAGTCATAAGTCAAGAGAGAGCTCAAGTGCGCAAGAGAACTAAAAATAACTGAAGGAAGAAAGGAACGCTATGTCCCATGAAGAGGAAAACAACTTAAAGGGGTTTCCGGTTTAGTTTGGCTACTGAAATCATGGGTTTAGAAAAGGCCACAAACTCAAAAGTATTCCTGAGACAGCCAAGTAACCCCAAGGATAACGGAGCTGTGAAGTGTCATTTGCAGAGGAGAATTTGGATGTGTGCTTAACCCAATAGTATGGGAACCACATATTTCCGAAGGGGGGAAAAATACATCCTTGACTTGCAATTGAAAATTGCTGTTCCACAGAAAATTGACTACTATTTCTAGTGCAATCCATAGCAACAGCTGTTACCCACTACTTCATTTACATGTCACCCATTCAGAAAACTGTCCTGAGTGACTAATGCCCTTCTGCCTTGGCCAGCCTTACCCAGGGTTTCCAGGTTGGGACTGCTGTCAATTATCAGCCCAGCTGTCTTCAGCCATCCTGCTAATCTTTATAGCTTGACTTTTGCAGTGCTGACTGCAAAGAGCAGTTCAACTTTATGGAAAATACAAACACCTCAATGGCTTCATAATGACCCACTTTTCAGCCCAGGTGTGACATCTCTGTAATTAGTCAGCAAGACACCTTGAGCTTTGTTAGGACTAAAAACAAATCCATTTATCTACCATAAAGGAGCCATTCACACCACGTGGAAAATTAAGTAAGGGGGGGAGGAAGGGGGGAGA